>NC_044245.1:108423045-108723045 GCF_003957555.1 Calypte anna
CAGAGAAGATCTGAAGAGCAAGACATACCCACTGCCTGATCTGGACTGCAGAAAGATAACCAAATCCAGCCCAGTGGTACGAGCATTTCACCATTTGGCAGTAGTAGCAGGAAACCTACACAATTTCAATATATAAATGTATAACATTTATGCAAGGGAAAAAGTTATTTTTATAGTATCAGTCAGGATTAAAAAACAGGAGTGACAGATCTCTTCATTCAGGTAATATGTATCAAATACATAACTTCTTGGCACTTAAGCTACAGGCCAATCAAAAGAGCTTGACCGTAAGATAACGAAAATACACTGAAGTTAAAGAGAGCACTTGAGTAACATCTAACACGGCCAGACAGCCAAAGCATTATAGTCCAAACTACCATGACCTGATAAATACATTTCTACTCCTTACAGAGAAGTCTCAGAAACTGACAATGCTTTTATTGTTATAGGTTCATGGGGAGTTACTCATTTCCTGACAGACAACCTCACATGGAGTTCCCTATTATGAAAGAAATGATTGCCATGAAAAAAGTCTTTTTGGAAATAAGCAATTGATACCAGTGAGACTGTTTTTATTAACTTGTTTTTAAAATTGAGCTAGGAAAAACAAAGATCCTGTGAGTGGAATTTGAGGCATATAGGTAGAATGAAGGCTTTGTCCTGCTTCAGACTTAACTTCAGCAGACTTAACAATATCACTAGATCAGGGCTATACTAAGCACTGCAGCTATCAGAAAACCATTCATAAGATGCAGTACTTGGATGCATGAGAGGTTTCTTTTGAAGAAATAATGATTCTGTAGATAGGATTACAAGTATATAAAGACAACCCTCTATGCTTAACACTTGTGAAATAAACAGGTAATAGTCATGGAGATATTTAAAAAGAGACTGGATGTGGCACTCAGTGCCATGGTCTGGTAACTGCAGTGGTAGTGGATCAAAGGTTGGACTCGATGATCTCTGAGGTCCCTTCCAACCCAGCCAGTTCTATGATTCTATGATTCTATGAGCATGGCCAACAGTCTATCTGTTAAAGAAAAATTGAGCACTTAGAAGTTTCCATGGATCTGACTTTTAAGCCAGTTCATTTTGCTGCAATAATTGAGATGTTTTTTCATCAAACCACTGTTAAAATTAACACTGTAAGCAAACCATAATTAGTTTGGAAATTCGTGTTATTTTACCAAAGTACAGACTTACATTAGGGACCTAACATGCAACGTGCTTCGAACTCCCTGCTCAGCATTGTGAGGAGGTAAAAAGGAGGTTAAAAAGAAGAGGAAAGAGCATGAACAAGACAAGAAAGGGACTTGAGGAAGCTGCTGAAGTATTGTCTTAGCGTCAGATTTGGGCATAATATTCACTGTGTTCTTAATACATTCACGTTTTGTGAGTAATAAACTGAAAAAGGTGGTGGTAGGAATGCAAGTTACATCTCCATGTGAGGCACATCAGCCCTCTGGAGAATAACAGGCAGATCTTCAATGTGCTGAGTGAGTGCAAGAATAAAGCAGCTTTAATGCAGCGCTTCCATTCATCTCTGAGGAGAAGTCCTGAATGAGTGTTCTTACAAATCCTCTTAACAATCTACTGTCCAGGGCTATCTAATGCTTGGCCTCCATAAGAAGATCTCTTGATTTGATTTCTTAAGTGGTAGTTATCATTATCCAAATCTTAATTCCTCTTTACTCCTCCCAAATTTGGACTGAAGGGTCCTCAAAACCTGAATCCACCCTTTGGTATAATGCCCAGTTTTTGAAATCTACGTTTGAAAAGGAAAAGTAGAGACGTATTTCAAGAAAAAAGGCTTCTCTATTTTGTTGTTTTTTAGAGCTATGGAACAGTAAAAATGACATGCTGAGCTTTTTCGACATTAGTCTGAGAAAAAAAAATCCCATGAAATTATTTCACTTTGGATATATGTAGGAAAAGAACTTTTAAAAATAATTAAGAGGAAAAAATAAGTTTTTACTTATAAGGTACTCTGCCTGGATGTGAGGCTACAGGGACAGTTCCTATCTTGGCTAAAGAACTTAGCACAGATCTCTGTGTTAAATACCCCACTCACAAATATTCTGAAAAGCTTTGCTCTCAGTCTACTTTGTCAATCCCACATACTTGGAATAAATAATTACACTTCAGTGGAAATGGGGCTAGAACTAAGGTTTTCTACTTCTCTAGTGACTTAACTATTTTTATGAAGCTACCTAACACATTTACCCATAATTTCTTCCGGTCAAAACTATTCAGCCAATCTATCCTAAATTCACAAAAAGTTTTTCAAGCACCAAAGCTACCTCAAGTCAGCTAATTTACTGCTTGCTGAATCAAATGGCATGGTGCTATTTGCAACTACATCCACAGTGTTCCCAGAACTCACTGCCAAAAAGAGGATGGAGCTGAGGGAAGCAGAACCCAACAGCTGTTTCTTGTAGGCAGCTTTGCTACTTTAACATCACATTTGTAATTAAGATGATCAGTTTGCAGCCATTTTGTAAAGAAAAGTAGAGAAATACCTCTTTCCTCAATGATAGCTGCTACCAAATCTTTCTGTGACAGTAATGCTACAAATAAAAGAAAAAAAAAGTATCCTAGTTATATACTTCTTTAGTTCTGTCTACAGTTTTAAAATTGTTTTTGTTTCCAAAGCTCTCTGGAGCCCTAGAGAGTATTAAGGAATTCTCATTTAAATCTGCCTCACTCTGGCTGGACCAAGGAACTGAGCCATCAGTTTGGGGTAATGAAAGTATTAGATGTTTGCACAAGTCTTTTCTACTTCTCCTTGGGGTAAGCACATCAATTTTGTAGTTTTTTGTTCATGCTTTTAAATGTTAATGAAACATCAGAGAACAAATGAGATAATATAAAACCTGCACAGTCTAAACAAAGCCATACTTAACATGGCAATGTCTTAACATCCCACATGATTTGTATACCTTAAGGCAAATGCACCACAATAATGCAACTACAAATAAAAACCAACCAAACAAACAAGCAAAAACCATCAAAAAGGCACAGCAGTATCTACTCTCAGATCCTAAAATATCAATGTTTTAGGAACAGTGGGAGGAATCCTTTATTCAGTCAAGGAACAAACTGAAAGAAGTCAACAAACTATGTATAAAAGGAAGATGTTCTTTAAAAAAATGTTCCATCTACCATGTCAGAGGCATATTTTGGAACAACTGAGATATTGCTAAGATTTTACTGATATAAAAAAGAGCATAATAATCTTTGTAATAAGAATGTTAGACATTCATTGCAGAGATATGTTAGACAAATCTGTGGAGCAACAACTGAATAATCAAACCCTGGAATAAACTACCAGTTTGATTTTTAAAAAATTGAAAAAAGCCATGCAATTCTCAGCAATTTAAAAATAATGAAATCATAACATGCACTACAATAGGTGAAGAATCACATAAGCTAAAAAAAAAAAAAGTAGTGAGATGAGCTTTATAAACTCACTAATAATTTCATTGACAGCATTTTGCTACATATTACCGTAACTTTCCTGTTTCAGGCAAACAGGTATTTTCAGAAACTTAGACTTACACTATATATGTAAATATGTTGCATTTAAAAATGCATATAGGTTTTGAAAGAGAATATGTGCACAGATAAAAACACAAACTCATGGATACATGCATCCTTCCTATTATTTATGCAAACTATATATAATGTATGTTTTGTTCCTTTTAATTCTAGTCTCTGGCTTATATATTGCACCCTCAAAATCTACAACCATCAGAAAGCAAATACCTAGCTTTATCCAGCTGGAATTTATAAATACACTAGACACCTTCACACAGCTTATGTAAATACAGACAAAGACAGCTTGAGTATTCATTTAGAGAACTACAGCCTTTGTATTTCAATTCTTTTTGCTAGCAAGAATGGTATCAGGGATTGCACTACCCTTCAGCACGGCATCCTATGCAGACAAGTCCAGCGCATCCATAAACAGGGACGTGGGAGACCCCCAAGCAACACAGTACCTGCTGTCTATCCAACCGCATCCTTTTTGCAGCATTTCTGCTTTCACTCTCACAGGCAGAAGCCAGGATACTCTCTGCAACTGCTGAAGTAAGGTGTGAGGGAATAGGTCGTGACTATGAGAGAAAAAAGAAAGACAGAAATTATTTCTCGCATAATCCACGATATCCCTTTTTTTTTTTTCTTTTTCAAAGCAGGCGATACCGTCACCTAGGCAGGGAAGTCCGCTCATTGAAATGTAGTTTAGATCAACAAAACGGGGAAATGGAACTTGTAAAGATGAAAAAAAAAATGAAACTAGTTAGATGTTAACGCTGCAGCTGATCCATAGATCCATGAGAAGCCCTTTCCCCCCCATAGCTCTATTGTCCAACGTGTGTAGTCTGGCTCATTAAGCTGTACTTTGAACAGACAGTGGCATATTCTCTGCGTTTCAGCAGCACCCTGGCTGTCTGGTTCTTGTTAGGAAAACTGAAAGGCTTTTTATCCTGTATAGCATGTGACAGAGATGAGTAGTATTCATAAAAAAAAAAAAAAAAAAAAAAAAAAAAAAAAAAAAGAACACCAAAAACAAACTGAAAGAAAAGCAACAATCAAAACTAAAAAACCCCAAGTGACAGGGTTGAAACATCACTCAAAACAGAACAGATTGTCAGAATATATCAGAGCAGTCTCAATCTGTAGTATATGAATATTTACATTTCTTGCTGCAACATGACTGATATGGTTTAAAATGACTTAGAAAAAAAAAAAATGTGGGTTTTGCTTTTGATAATGCCAGCCATCCAACAGCATGCATGTTTTGTGGTTCAACTATATGTGGTTCATTTTCTAACTTAAAATCCCTGATTATTAATTTCATAGCATTTACATGGTTTAGGCTAAACATGCAATGAATTCTCACAAAACAAGGGAATGCTGATCTCTTCGTAGCTCAGTTGTTGGTTATGAGCTCCAGTATGATCTTCCCTACCATTTCATTAAAAATAATATTGACACCCCCTTTTTTTTTGGAATTACAAGCAAAACAATAGGTATGAAATAATGTCACAATAAAACTGATCTTCCACATTACTGAGACTATACTGAGATACTACTGAGATAGATACTGAGTAATTCAGACATATCTGAACAACCAAGAAAATGAAGAAAATGGGGATAATAACACAGATACTGATATACATATAAAGTCATTCCAGAGATTACAGTTTATTGAACCAGGTTCTGAACTTCTATAAATTTTCTAAGCTTTGTTGAACTCAGAAGTATTATAAGTTTATATGGGAACTGCCTACATGTGTGGGATTCTGAGGGTGGGGTTTTTTTGGTTTTTGTTGGGGCTTTTTGGGGTGCTTTTTTTGTTTATTTGGGTTTTTAAAGAGTTATACTTCCTTGCTTCCAAAAGCGTAAGTATGAACTTTCTATGAAATGTCACCGTTTTGGAAGCAAGTTTTGATGTATTCCCATTCAGTTCCTAGACAGCCTTAGTATAGTTTATATTGTCTCAACTGATGGGTTTCATAACATTCCAGAAACAGAGAAGCCAACCATCACTAATATTTCACTTTTACCTTTAAAAATTCAAGTCCATCTATTAACTTTGGATGTGTTCTGCAGAATGCCAGTTTTCTTTTATCTGACACTGCACTTTCTCTAATGCTTGGGACCACAGTTTGTCTGGGACCAGAAGCTGAACTAGCTTTTTAAAACAGACAGGGATTTATGGGTCTCCCTCAAGTAGTGAAACAGGTTTACTGCTCCCCAGTAATACAAGAAGCAGCTCTCCGGCATCAGTGTAACAGCTGTGTGAGAAAGACAAGAAGCTGCAATACTACAATTTTTGTTTCCAGTTTTGAAAACAAATCCGTCCAAGAGATGAGGGACACTGATGTTAAATCCTGGTGTCATTCCTGAAGTTAACATTGGAGTACAAGCAGACATCTCCCTCAGAGCTCCAGAGGAAGGAGTAAGTCTTTGTGGAAGGTTTTTATTGACCAAGTGCTGTATTTATTATTCTGCCTCCCTACAACGGTGATGTTGCTCTGAATTCACTCTCGCATCACTAAACCCTTTCCTGTATTTGGTGGCTGAGTATCACAGTACATGACACTGTTTTATATATGTTCAAGGTTTTGTTTGCATTGAAGTGTCAGTGGGGTCCTGTAGCAGTGGCCACACAATGATGTTCTTGAAAAATGGTGAGTAAACACAGGGTTAATTTCTCCAGCTCAGGTCTTTATTTTGAGACAACTACTTCAAAGATTCTAAGAAGGTGACATTTAAGCAAAAAAACCACCCGAATGTTCTGGCCACAAAAGTAAAATGACCCCAAGATTCCCCATTTTATGAATAGGTTCACTGGAATGTTTTATAAAATAAAAAAGGTGTTACTGTAGAAGTCTAGTATTCATGTGCTTTTCTCTGAAAAGGAGTGCAGTGGTTATGTGTTCACTGTTGAAATTTGAACTCAAAGGTAGGACCTGCAAAAAAGGAGGAAATCGCCAGGTAATGGAGTTATCTTCCTCTTGAAATATGTGTTAACCCATAATTTCTCTCATTCCTCCCGTAGCTATGTTCACGACACAAGCTATCTAGAGTGAACTTTAGGGGGAACGTAATGAAGTCACCTGGGAAGGAAAACACTGTGACAAAGCACAGGAGAAAAATAATCTGATTAAGGTTTGGGCTCTATCAATTTAACTTAGGCAGAGCACTGGTCTGGCTTTGATTGAGAAGATGAACTCAGTCCTCTGTCACAAAATGTAGACCTTTTTAAAAAGAGGCTTTTCTGTTCCACGAAATGCCATTTCTTTGAAATGTCAAAAAGATCAATTTTGAAAAGCCTTGCCAAAGAGGAAAAATTGCTTTGAAATAACTACTTTAAAAAAAAATGTTTTTAAATAAACTGAATTAATAGCCCCATCTTCTAAGCTCTAAGGCCTCTCCTGGTGTAGCTTAACTTCCTTACTTCTATACTTCTGATTATTGATGATCTCTGTCACGGCTGCCAGCTATAAAACCACTTCTATAAAAAGCTCAAGCAAGTCAGCCCTGAACATTTCTCAACTCCCTATCCAAGGGTGAGACACAAAGGCCTTTGGAAACGTGGCAAAAGCAACACCATTCAATTCTGCAGAAGGGAGCCTGCAGATCTCAGCCAAACCAACATTTTCTAGGTTCTCAGGCTTCCCTCTGCAGTGCTGGGAGCTGAATGCTGGTTCCTGAATGTTTGGGACTTTGGCAGGAAACGAAGGAGCCAAGCAGTCCTTATTTGTAAGGGCTCCCAGGTTCTCCCCACAACGCGTGGGCCCACAATCTGCCCACTAGCAAAAAAACCAGGTTTAATTTTACAGGATTATGTCAAAACAGAAAAACTTTGACAAGCATTTGTTGAAGAGAAAGCAAAAAAAAAAGAAAAAGAAAAAGAAAAAAAAAAAAAAAGGTGTTCTCAAAAAATTCCCAACCACCTATAACTGTCAGAAAACACCTACTGTTATTCGACACATAACATTCACAGCCCCAGACTGTTTTTTCTTTTATTTCACAGTCATGTAAAGCAGGAAAAAACATTGGAACTACCCATGTGTAAAACTACAGAAAAGAAGTAAGCCTCTAAACATTAGTTTTCAAAAACAAGAGATTCATATAGCAAAACTAGAAGGCAAAGTAACATTTTTGCAACTTTTAACCAATATCAGACAGAAAAGAGGTATGTGAAAATGTTATACAAACTTCAGGTGGAGAGATGAATAGAACTCAGAGCGAATCTGATAAACAGCTTCCTACAGACATTCTGAGAAGACTATATGCCTCTGCCCATCACACAGCAGCAGTACAGAGAATTCCTTCCTATGTACTTGGAAAATTGATACTGCTTGTGACTGTACTAGAACTGCAGCCAGGTTTTCAATACACACAGATTTTTGCCCTTGTACATCTCTTCAGCTGACACACAACCAATGTTCAGCCTTTAACAGGCAAAGAGCATCTTGACCAAGGAACACCTGATTTCATGTACATTCTCATGTACCTTTTATGTACATGCAGGTGCCTCTGGCTTTTTTGAAGTGACTGACTTTTAAGAAGTGGTTGGCATTCCTGCAGTAGTACAAGGAAGATGACCAACCATCTCCAGCCCACTCATATTTGAAACTGCATTCCAAGGTGATTTAAACCTGATTCTTCAGACCACCAAAGAGCTTGTCAATGGCAACAAAGCAACAAGCACACTCAGCCACCCTATTGGACAGGAACTTTTGGGTTTTGTGTTTGTTTTTGTAGTGTTAAAAGAAATTGTTTTGGTGTGAATTTACATGAAGATGTTGCACAATTATCCCCTCATCTCTTTCTGAAGAGTGTACAAATTATTGACAGATACACTTCCGCAAATTTCTGGGTGTTATATCAAATTAGCAGATATTTCTTTGCAGTCAAATAACTGTTGGTCTGCTTTAAAGAACATTAAATCCTGGTGGTCTTCAAGTCTGGCTCTCAGCAGTCCAAGTGTCTTACACCAAGCCTTTCTGGAGTTATAGAGTAATCCTGCAAGGTTGCTGATTTTTTAGAAATCGAAATCAGAAACCCTTGCCCCAGATTCTCTAGACATTACTTCTGTTTGTATAATCTCTGATTCCTTAACATAAAGCAGACTAGCACTTTCAATATGCTGTAAAACACCCATATGCAGTACAACAATTGTACACAGCATCATCAGATCTTCTGTTGAAAGTGAGCTACCCTTGCAGTAATTTAATGGGAAACATAAAATATCTTTTTGGCATAATCACACAATTCCTGTATTTCTATACAAAATCTAAAAAAATGTTGAGTTTTAATTTCAAATGTAAATTTTTTGTATAAAACTTGCAATTACTGATATAATAGATGGATTATGTTTTATTCTAAGCCACTAGGAGCAGTATATTCACCAAAGATGTTTGCAGTTTGCTGTATGTGCTGTCCTCCTGTGGTTAGAGATCTGCTGTCTCTAAAGTTACTACTACCTTGGCATTATTTTGTGAGATGCAGCATTCATTTACAAATAAAAGCTGAAATTGTCATCCAGAAGCTCAGTCTGGATACTCTTACACATATTACACTTGTCTGACTCAATTCTAAAAAATACAGCTATTATGTCAGATAATGCACACCTGTAAAAATGCCAGACTTTATAACCTGAACTTGTACATAAATACTACCTTCTAATTTGGGACAGTTAACACTGAAAAGAGATCTTCCCCTCTAAGGCAGTTGCAAGCTCAAAACATACAAGTTACTCCATTTCATTCATAGAGAGCCTAGTACAAATTTATGAACTCTAATATCAGTGTGTAAGCAAGAAAATATTTAACTATTGCTCAACCTTGAAAAAAAAAATTACAGTTCCAAATTTTCCAAAGTGATTTGGCATCCATAGGCGAAGATGAATGCCTAAGATGCCTCACTGACAGTAAATGATTTTTTCCAGAAGCACACTCAGCACTTTGCATGCTGGGCTCCTAGCTATGTGATACTCTCCAGGACTCTCCTAAATGTCAGCTTTTATCTCATTTACCATAAGACCAGTTCATTTCCAAAAGGAAGTATTTCAAATATTCCACAACTCTATCACGATAACTTATTAAGATCTGACACAATGTGTTAAAATACCCAATATACTTATAACAGTACATAATACCTAAAAAGCATTTTCTCATAGAAAACATCTAAAATACTTCACAAGACAGGGTATGCATTAGCTTTGAATGATGTCTTCCCCTCAGTGCAATGCACAGAAATGTATGACACAGAAATGTCCACACAGTTACGACGGATTCAGAAACCTTTCCACAGAGTATTTTTAAATTTGCAGGCTGAAGTGCAGCACTGCTCTCTATTGGATATACTTCTATAATTGTTACTGAGTACAGAACAGCAAAATGTGAACAGCAGGACTGGCATTTCAGGCTTGCAGCACTGCATTTCAGTCTGGGTTTTGATACATTTTGCTCAGTCTCACAGTCTTGTAATAAATAACTGTAACACATACTAAAAAATTCAAAGGAATGACTAGAAATATTTTCTCAAAAGGCAGAAGAGGCTTCTTAAAATATTCAGTGATGTTCACATTGCTTTTTTAAGTTTTCAGTTTTATAGTACATTTAATTGAAACATTGCATGTTGTACCTTGATTATGACAGCACCTATATACATATACATCTAAATACATCCACATGCATCTTAACATATCCATATTCCTGTCTAAGTGACACATTTCAATCAACCACCCTTCTGCTGCTGTTGCTGCTGTGCCTACATATGGGGCCAATTCCTGCTCCACTCACTCAAGAGAGCAGTTTCAGTGGGGCCAGTGGAAATTTTAAACTAATGTGAAGAACAGTAAGAACATCCATCCATTTTGTCTAAACTAGTAATATAGGCTTCTTTTTTGTTTCATTGAAGAGTCAGGTATCTCCAGAAGTTAACTCATGAGAGAGCTCAGGATGAATCTCTCTGCACTGATTCATCTAAGAGCTTCAATCATTGCTGAGGGAACCCAAATCACCTAATTTCTCTGGCAAACTTAGGTAAGGTTACCTCTACCCCAAATTTATGTGGTATTTCAGTGCAAGAGAATCCCAGGAATCTTCATGCTGAATTAACTCATCTGAGTTATGTGGGGATTGGATTGGACACTCCAATAGCAAACAGTTTACTAGCAGTTTACAGTTTACTCACTACAGAGGATTCAGAAAAACTGAGTCTGATTTAAAAGAATTTCCTCTTTCCCCTAAACAAATACACTGAACTGTCTCCCTGTCCTTAAGCTACTGGCATAAACCAGCCAATCAAGGAACATTGCAGCAAACAAAGACCTCAGTGGAAACCAGAGTCATGCAAAAGAAATTTACTTCTTCGGATTTTAAGCTTACAAGTAATCAGGGTTAACATTCTTCTATCCCAGACTCATCTTATTTTTCCATAAGAAAAGTGGTTTTTCCTACATCAAGATTATTGCCATTTTGGAGGGGACTGTTTTTCTTCTAAATTTAATTAAGAAGTAAAACAAATGTCAGAATTGTATTCCTATCTTTTCCTGTCTCACAGTATGTAGAGGATTATTTACGATCAGTAAATTTTCTTTGTTTCTTTGTTTAGTTTTCATTCTTTTTTCCAAATACCATGCTTTTTACAAAGCTAACTTTTTGCATTTTTGGAGAATAGTTGAAAAAATATAAATTCTTCTGACACTCCCTTTTCCAAAATTGCCTATGCTTGCAGAAGTTATTAAAAAACAAGAGACAGATTTAAAGGGCAATTCTCAAAAATCACATGAGTATTCACTGAATTGTTCTGGGGGAGGGGGTGAAATGTTTGAGAGCCTTAGGGAAACTGTTTTTGAAATTTATGTTTTTAAAATGATACGTGAGACTAATGCAAAAGGTCAAAGACTGTCAGAAAGTAGCTTAGTCTTCTTCCAACCATATTCCCCACTGGATTTACATATGCTGACCACTGTCATTCAAGGGTGAGATGCTTGGAAAGCAAAGTGACCAATCAATGGAATTTGGAGTACAGTACAAAGCAGATCTACTTCATTAATATTTGTTGATCTTCATTCAACTGTTCTTGTGATCATTTTCCTAACACTTCCGAGCTTATTAATGAAGATAAGCTATGCACCCCTGCACCCACAGACCCTCATCTTCCTCAAAATGTTTATGACCTGTCCAGCCGCAAAAGGCCTGAGAGACTGAAAAGCTTCCTCACTCTTGAAGGTAAAACTTAGAAAGAAGCTAGATACCTATCCTGAGAATGGGTAAGGAGGCAGATACCAGAAAACATGCTGCCTTCTGCAAACCAACCTCCACCAAAATTGCTCATTCAAAATACATAAGCACTCCAAGCCACTTGAGACATTTAAAACACCTCAATCAACATGTGCACAATTGCAGATGGTGAAAACACCTCTCAGAAGAGCCAATTGGCACAACCAAATGAAAGTAGCAGAGAAAGATGTAGAGTTTGGTTATTTCTTACTAGAGCTGACAGTAGGGCAGAAGGAACTGGGATGAACAAGACTGAGATCTAACCTAGGAACTATCTTCAGGCAAGGTGTGACTCTTGATCTCTGACACACCTAAACTTGTCCTCAGGAGATGAAAAGCATTTGTGACCAGCCTCTGCTCTCCAATACACACAAGCACTTTGCTCTTGATACTGCTACATCTTTGTATTACAGTAGTGCTTAGGAAGGAGTGTTTCCTTCTGCTTAAACAAAAGAAAGAGTCTGTTTAGAAATGGTAGTTTAAGGTCTTGCCCTTGCATTGGGATGCACATAGAAAAAAATGGCATAACTATGAAAAGATACTGTAAGGTACAGCTTCAAACCAAATGCAGTGAGGAGATCCAGAACATGGCAGAAATCATAAGGAAATGTACTTATTGCATCAATTCAACCCCATTTGATTATTTCTAACATTTACTTTTTTTTTTGTTTTGGACTGTAACTAAATAATGAGATGCCACATATCCCCACTATGTCTACTGTCTTTTTTCAGTTGTCAGTTTTCTACAGTCTAAACATGACAAGTCTAAAAGACAGACAAAAAAAAAAAAAAAAGCGAAACTGGTGATGAATATGAATTCACTTCATGAATTCTCATTAATATCAATTCTTGAGAGAGAGGAAGTAATATATTTTTAAATTATTTTTCTTATGGATTAATGTAGAGAAAAATAATTTATTTAAGAACACCGAGAACTTTAAGAAATTCACAAAATGCTACAGCATAACACAGGTGAAAGCACAAGGTAGAGATCCCATCCAAAAGCCAGTGATTTCTGTGCAAACTTCATTCTCAATGAAAGATCCTGAGCAAGATCATAGAATTTAGCAAGACATCATTCTCAAGCATCCATAAGCAAGCCACAATAGGAGAAGAAAAACAATCTTTCTTACAATTCATGAGAAAAAACTCTGACAGTGCCTTGCTGAGGGATACACTTGTGTCAGAATGAAAATGAAAGTGGAACAATAAGCAGCTGAACAGTCACATGAGAGAAGCATTTCCATTATAGAAAAAGAATTCTTCAAAGGACTATTAATAACAAGAAGATATATATAAGCTGCCTTGGAGTCTGTGGACAACTGTCTGCCATAAGTAGAAACAGAATAACTATAAGCAATCCCTTAAAAATATAAATACTAAGAAATACGTTAATTAACTCTATGAACACTCATGAGACTGAGTTTTTCCCATTGCCTCAGAGCTAGAATGGGCTTGTTTTACAGCACAAACTGCCATTTGGATTACAGATGACAAATAACAGACAGAAGCAAGCTTCAGGCATGTTTTTTCATCTTTACTATGTGGTCTTAGACTCATTTAACCCAGCTTTTATGGTTTCTCTTCATTTTACAATATGACACTGTAGACAGCTGCAGTTCCACACACAACCTGAACTGTCAAATGCCACATACGAGTTTATTCTCTTTTTTTCTTGCAACTAGATGCTCAAAATGTAGCATACTGAACCTGAACAAAAATTTAAAACTTGTCTTTACTATGTCTTTAGCAAAAAGCATCTCCTGTGGAGATTATTATCTGACATCCTACTTAATATAACAACAGTATCACCATTGCTCCTGAGACTATGGTTATCTTGTTTTGCTACATTTCAGAGCAGAACCTGATTGAAATCAACACTAACATGTCCTTTCATGATTGTTTCCAACAAATGTTACAATCCAGGCAAAGTGATTCTTTTCCACTGCCAAAATGGCAAGTACTTTTAAAACAAGTGCTTCTGTCCAGAGTAGCACTGTTTTACAGCTGATAGGAGGATGCTGATACAATAACCTTGAAATCAGAAAATAATTTAAAAGAACAAATGGAGATGTATTAAGTTTCAGAATTATTCAAAACACAAACATAAAATACCATTTATTCTCTTAGGAAGTTAATGGGAGCTCCCCCAAAGACAATGGATAGTCTTGGGCTCATTACCCTACCTCTGAATGGGGAAGCAGGACAGATTTCCTCCAGACCCAAGAGGGCTCAATTGGCATGAGCTCCAGTGCCTTGTCACTTCCATTCATGGGCAGCAAAGTCAGTATTTTAAAAGGTAATTTATTTGTTTAAAAATGCCATAAACTGTCATGGAACATTGTAAAAACATGAAATATTTCTAAACTATAAAGATTGCCTGTTTTGGATTGTGTTCCTGGTAATGTCTGGTCCTTTTCTCCTCCCAGGTATAAATTTGATCCTGCAACCTTTATGCACATGAAAGCAGCATTTGCAAATGTGCACTGAAGTCAAGCCAACACAGCTCTTAAGGGTCAGGCTGTTAAGTCCCTTATTCACAATGGAAAACAGTTGTGCAAGTCTTTCAGATGACAGAAAATGATCCAGTTTACATAACTGCTCATCAGTGTGAATTATGACAGTAATGAGACCATAAATTGGAACAGTCAGGAGACTTGCTAGCATCAGCTAATTTTATAAGCATTTTCAATTGGAAGTACAGCAAAATAAAAATATTTGGCACTGTGAAAGCTGAACTTGATATTGCTGGACTATTTTCAGTAAATAGTAAGTAGATGTAATTTGATGCTACTTGGTGTATTGGAGAAAATATTTACTTTCTAGTCTTCCTTCTTTTATTTTGGAAGGCTATATAATGTGACATGTACACCACCAGTCAATCTTTGGCACTTTTATCTATACAGATGTCTTTTATTCTACCTGTCTCTCTTCATCTGTGTTTCCATTGTTCAGAGACAATGTTATCCCAATGTTTCAAGTAAGAAAGCCAAGCAGTCAATTAGAATCACAAACACATACAAAAATGCAGTCTCTGTCTTTGCTTTTTTGTTACCCAATAGTGGTCTTACTCTACAAATAAACCTGATATTTTGTTCTTAAAACTTTCAGCTAGCATCTTAAACAACATATGGCAATAATAAATACTTTGCAGAGACCGAAGGAAAAAGAAAGAATGAGAGAAACACTAAAACTCATTTATCTCCAACAACTTTTTAATATAATCTGTAGGTTTGCAGATGCTTTATTTTAAAGAAATTATTTGTTTAATGACTAAATGATACCTATTTGTAATGATGAGGTGGTTTTACTGTCATCTAAAGGCCAGAGAGATGGCTAAGATATATCAAAGAAGTGTAGCTACCTAGTTTCTTCTATCTTTGCCATGTTTTTGAGATACAAAGATTTTTTAGAGATAATGTAGCTGCCCATTGGTGAGAGGACATTATTTTCCCATTCTCATTACATTAAAATAATAGTATGTGCAAGCACTGACAGCTGCATAGCAACATATCTTTCACTGTCTTTGGTTGAATTACAATTACTAAACTGCTGGCACACTCAAACCATAAGTTTGAGGTCCATGCTTTAAAACCATTTAATGCATTTTGCACACCTATATGTCAACTGAGAAATTTTACTAAATGTAAATTTACAGGCTAAAATGTACAAGAAAAAAAACCCATTGACAGTGTGTGGTTACTATTCTGGGCATTTGCTTGGGTGTAGCATTTTTTAGCAGGATCTAATTTTAATAAAGCTCACAAAAAGCCAGTTGGCCGGAGGAATTTTAAAGAAAAAAAACATATTATTGTGAAACTTTTCCAGTCAAAAATCTCTACCTGTAACCTAAAGTAGGAAATAAGTCACCATATATGCCATGAGTTGTTTTCCCTTCTTATGCCTTGCTTTGTTTTGCTTTTCGTATACATCCATACTGGCTCATCTCATGGATACAAGTGTCTCATAGCACTCTTAAAACCAGTGAACAAAAGGAATAAATTCAGGAAGAATGAAGAAGGGAAAAAAACAACCCTCTGACCTGGTATTACCCAAAACAAAAAGAAAAACCAACCGGAAAAAAAAAAAAAAAAGACACTAAGATGAAAACAAAATAGTGCCATGGATTTACATATGGGGTTTTGATGGAAACTAGGGCTGGGTTTTAAATCAAAACTCACCATCTCAAAACCACTTCTTTTCATCCGCCTGCAGGACTTGAGGTAAGTACGGATGCGCTTTCTGGCACGCTCTTGATACTCAGGGAATTGTCGCCTGCATGAGTCAATGATAGCCTGGATCTTTTCTTTGGGCTGCTTAGAGATTGGGACCATTCGGTCTAAGTTTTCATCTACAAACAGCCTGACAAACATCTGTTGGCAAGAGGGAGACAGAGGAGATGGGTTTGGAGGGTGGCTCTCTTCTCTTCCTAGCTTCCTGTCTTGATTACTGAGAGGAAGACACCTTTTAGATCCACTGAAGAGCTTTGTAATGGGAAGCCAGAAATATTAAGCAAACAGTTCTTTAAAGGGTTATTTGGGGTGGGCTGGTTTAAAAAAATAAAAAGAAAAAGAAGAAGACAAGGAAAGAATAGTCTATAGAATACAGAACTTGTGAGATAAACCAGAATAGACTGTGAAAATAGGCACTCCTTACGTTTAACTATTAACAATAAGCTGCGATTGCTAATAATTTTATTGAACCGAATCCCACTTTTTCTGCTTTTGAAAAATCGCTCGTATTTTCATGCATAATTACATACATTGGGAAAGCAGCTGACCAATGCAATGGTCTTCTGATAATCTAGTTACAGCCCCTTTCCACTCCGTGGGTGAACATGCACAGACAGCCCTGCACACCCGCACACAGGGACACACATGCACGCACACGCAGCAAAGCTTCGTCTGCCTCGCTGGTAAAGATGGCACTCTGCCTTGAAATTCTAAATAAAACACAGTGAACCTGTCATCCAATGTCGAGAGGCATTAAAATAATAAAAATCAAAATAAACCCTGCAAATTAAACCAATGGGCCTTTAATATTGTCAAACTGACCCATAAATAACAAAGGAAAAGGAATAGTGAACCAGGCGGCCGATGCAGGCAGACTTACGTTAAAAGCTTTGAGTCGCTCAGCTTCTACCCCATCTGATTCATTAACCTTCTCGGGATCTTCCTGCTCGTCATGGTCATCCTCATCCTCATCTCCTCGATTCAGAGACAAATCTTCAGCACCTCTGCCTACACTCTCATTCTTGCCAGAGTCATAGCTTGAGTAGCTATGTGCAGGGGACTGAAAATAGACAAAAAGAAGACGCTTGTAAAAATTCACCATGGAAATGAGGTCTAGTCATCAAAAATGCTTTATAAATATTTAAAGAAATCCATTTCTTTATATTCTTTGTTCAACATAAAGTGCTCACAATCCTTGTAAGAGTGAGTAAATCACAACAATATTCATTTCAGTATTTTAAAAAATTGTGAGTAGCTGAAAATTCAGTAATCCAATTAAAAAATTAATTACCTATGATAACTAGAGTAAACATAAGATCTTTACCATACAACCTTGTTAAGTACTACATACAGAAGTTTCTAACAAATACCACCTGCTTTGTATTAGACAAAATATAAATAAGGAGTTTATTTACACAAAACTATAAAGGACTAAAGATTACACACCTAAGGCAGAGAGGATTTAAGTAGGAAGCATTACTGTTAATCCAATCAATACAAGATATTATCAAGAGCTGCAATAAATTATTGAAAACACGGAGATAATTATGTCCTTGTTTCACTTGCAAAACCCCAGAATGAATTAATGATCATGTAGGTTTGTTAAGTTTGAATGCTAGTCTAAAAACTCTGTAGTAAGCCCATTTTCTATTTGCATATGAACATTTAGAATTTTCTCCTGAGCAAAACATTTAATTTGTTGCATATATCAGATGACCATCTCATTAAAATGCATCCACTTGAAGGACCAAGAAGTTTTCAATTATGAAAAAGTCAATAGTGGGTATTTTCCCTGCAATATCAAGACTTCAGGTACTTGTCTCCTCTGCATACACTTCTAACTGCAGACCACAAAAAGACATCAGCAATAATCAGCCTTCTACAACTTCACACTCTGAGATCAAAGTTCCCCCCCCAGTCCCACAAAAGTATCAGAGACTATCTTCCCCAGAGCCATCAGATTCATGTTTAGGTAATTCAGAGCACAAGTTTACTTCTATAATATTTTAGTCCTGTAATATTTCAATATTTTCCTCTCTTGCTTCAAAGCCTGCTCTACTCTATTAACTTCAGAGAGATCTTAATCAGGTACCAACACCATGAACTTCACACACATGATTCCTTAGGTGCCTCCTGCCTGAATGTCACCAATAGTCAGGAGCATAATGCCTCAGTCAAAAATAAATTCCAAATACTTAAAATCACGTGTCTTGATTTACATTCTGAACCTCCTAAAACTGTCTTTATTTCAAGGGTGTTTTTACCAATTATGAAATGTAACTGGGTAATGAAGCAGGAAAGGCCAACAAAAAACCTGATCTTTAAGGTATAACTCTTGCTTTATATTCTTACTCAAACTCCTTTTTTTCTTTTCTATATTAATTTCCATCGTATGCTGGTCCTTTCTACACCATTAGTTTTGCAGTAACTCCCATTTATTATTAGCAATCCCCCTTTTTTATCTGTCCTTTACACACTACATTCTCAAAATACAAAACCACTGGGGATTAATTTTTTAATTCCTGATGTTCCTAACTTCACATCTTGCAGCCTCTCTCAGCTTCTTCCCTGAGTCTCTGCACTTTTCAGAGCATTTTCAGCTCCATAGATCCTTATAGCAGATATAGCAAGAATGAGAAAACACAAGTAGCAAGCTCACCATCACCTCTTCTCTTCCTACAGCTTAGGACTGCACAGTTATGAGGCTAAAATTAGCCAGGATTCAGAACAGCAGACATGAGATGGCATTGGGAGAAAAGACTTGGGAGATCAGTAAAAAAAAACAAAACAAAAAACTGTTCCTTTTCTTGACACACTGATATTTTGTTCTGAATGTCTGACAGTTCTGATAAATCTTCCTTGCAGGAGGTGTTGTATTTATTGAATTATGAGGCTCCAGAAGAATATGGTTTCATCCCAGTATGAGAAGATAGCTATAACTTGTGTCTAACATATATAAGCAACAGTATTTGGCCATCAGCTACAGAAAGCCAACAGCTGCAGCATGGTAGCCTGTTATGAAGGAAAAAAAAAAGTGTGATTTTCCTTGATACTGAAGGGATTCCAGGAAGACAAAAATTAAAAAAGAAAGTTACCATTACTTCAGTGTTAAACTTATTGTAATTGTGTCAAAGTGCTATGCAGCAGAAGATCTGACCTAGACTGCAGGACTGGTGCTTTTGTACTCCATTTCACCTCAAACTACAGCTATACAGCATGTGAGGGGCTTCTAGATAATAAGCAAGCCATTTCATGTGCTAGGCACCACATAAAGCTGCAGTAAGCAGAACATACTGCCCTGAAGAACCCTACTGTCTGAAACCCTTGTTCTGCAAACACTTGATTTCACATGAGTCGTTTCATCAGACTAAATCCAATTAGCCTACTCATGTGCATGCAGCTAAACAGATGCAAAACTGATTTCAGTATGTACATATGTTTGGGCTGGATGCCAAGATCATAAATTATGCACCAGGAGTGAGATTTGCTTTTGTGAAGGAAAGAAATCCAGGCCAAAATGGATTAGCTGCGTCCCTCAAAAATACAATAGTAATTTCTTTTTTAAGAAACCATTGCAGGGAGGGCCTTGTCCAATGTCTAAATATTTATTTAAAGAACAACTTTACCATCTTAAATGAACCATGCAGAATCACATATGCTGAAAAAGTTGCTTGACATAAATCCATATTTATTCATTATGGATTTGAAGACCATGCACAGTAGCAGGAAAAAGGTGGGGTTTTTCCTAGCTGTTGCATCAGCAAACTGAGGTAAGAGGCTATAAAAGCTGTTAGAATAAAGTTTCTACCTTTTTGGTTTTCTACACAGATGAATATTAAGTCAGAGAAGGAACAGACTGATTCTCTCACTTGTGTTGACTCTGCAGTTGTGCAAAAGCAGAGAAGCATTTTCTGTTTGGAAATCTACTAAGCAGCTGCAATACTAAACAAACATAGAGTAGGAGAGCAGAGGACAATTTTACCTTTGGACACATTCCCCAATTTTAGGTCTTGCACTGTCAGCAAAAGACTGCTCCCACCTTTGCCAGGCAGAAACGTGCTCATTCAGATTGACACATACATTTTCCTGGTCCTGCACTGAAACAGACTGGAGAAGTCATCCTGGTTAAATATTTTTTCTTTTGCCAGTCTATCTAAGATCAGGATTGGTTCTTGGCTCCATCTTACCACCTGAAAGCACAAACCTTTTGGCTGACAACGAAGTGTGAACATGGAAGGGACAGAGGGAGCACACAGCAATGCAAGATTAAAGCAATCATGTAGCAGAAGCATTAGTAGACACAAGGTGTTCCACAGGAGAAACCTTTGTGTTTAGCAGATGTAGGCTGGAAAACAAAGCAACAGCAAGTAAAATGAGAAATTATTCAAGGGGAACAAAAATGAGAAATTATTCAAGAAAAACAAATGAGGTGAAGGCTAAGGCCAAGCACATTGCCTCTTCCAAACATTTAAATTATTTTAAAGTTGTCTTAAAAATACAGAGATGTTTACAGATATATTCTGGCCACTTTTGCCTTGCCCTTTTCTGAAGGTTCTAAGCTCACTATTTTAATCACTTCCTTGCAATAATAAGTATTAGATACTTCTGCTTTATAAAAATGAAGGTAAATGCTCTTGTCCAACAACCTACTTTCAAGAGCTTGTAACATGAAATATCAACATCTTTCTAAAATATTACAAGTCAGCAACAAAAGTCATCTGAAGTAAAGCAAGTGTCAAATTGTACAATTAAAGCACCTATGAGCACATCACAGAGTTATTGAGTTAATCTTGCTGCCACAGAATAAGGTCAAAAGGTCATTTCTAACCACTGTTTGTCTGGTTGTTACCTTAAGACTTCCAGTGAGTGAGATGCAATGCATCCCTGTATCAATGTGTATCAATGTGGCACTGTCTTCAGAATTGTTAAAATATTCTTAACACACACCTCTGACTTTCATACACAGTACTAAGCCTATTCCTTCTTCACCCATCAACTTCATATTACAATGTAGGACAATCTTTCTAATAAATACATTTGTAGTGTAACAAGGCAACCAGGTGCCACTAATTGCCAGGTAGTGGGCATGAGCTTGTGTCAAGCCCACCTGTGCCTAATTAGGGCGGGCCCCCACTGCGCATGAGCAGGACAAGGGGCCCATAAAAGGTGAGGCCTAAGACACAGGCTCAGCTCAGTCCTGAGCAAGTCAGCAGAGAGGTCAGTTGCTCTTGGAACAACAGCACCGATCCAGGCTAGTCAACTCTGAGAGCCATAGGCTTAGAGCATTGCTCACGAGTCTCTGCTGGAACACCTGGTTGGACCTTGAAGCGCTGTTCCATAAAAGAGGTTCGTCTTGCTACATACATTCATACAATCAGAGAATCATTAAGGTTGGAGAGTACCTCTAAGATCATCAGCTCAACAGCACCAGCCAACCAAGCCATGTTCTGAAGTGCTACATCCATACATTTTTTTAACACCTCCAGGGATGGTGACTCTACCACTTCCCGGGGAAGCCTGTTCCAATGCCTGACCATT
The DNA here is from genome assembly GCF_003957555.1 of Calypte anna. NCBI lineage: Eukaryota > Metazoa > Chordata > Aves > Apodiformes > Trochilidae > Calypte > Calypte anna. The sequence continues at coordinate 108,444,623 of NC_044245.1, forward strand.
CCTTCTGTAAAAAAAAAATTTTTCCTAATATCCAATATAAGCTTCCCCTGGTGCAACTTGACTCCATTTCCTCTTGTCCTATCACCAGATCCATGGGAGAAGAGACCAACTCCCATCTCATTACAACCTCTTTTCAGGTAGTTGTAGAGAGAAGTAAGGTCTCCCCTCAGCCTCCTTTTCTCTAGACTGAAAAATCCCTTGCATGCTAAGAAACTCATGTTTTCCAGATTCATAATTGTTCTTCCTGGTCTGCTCTGGATGTTCTTCATTTGGGTTGAAACTTTCTCAAAAAGCAGTTCCCAAAACTCCAAAGTGTATTCCATTTGAGACCTTTCTGTGGAAAATACATTCTTTATTGCTTGACTGATTTCTAATATACTTACAACAGAAATACTTTATAATCTTATTTGTGAGTTAAAAGAATACCCCATATATGCAGAAGACTGCAATGCAGAAACCCCACAGCTGCCAATGGAAGTAATGCCATTATTTTGTGAGAAATACAGCAGAAGTAATCCAGAATAATAAATGTAAAGTCTACTACAGTTTCTCACCAGCTAATAGATCAGATACTGGTGTATGGCCAACAGACATGGTGTGAGGATGGTACCGCATTAACCCACTGCAGGACAAGTGACAGCAAGAGACTTCTGTCCCTTTCTTTCTTCTCTTTCTACATCTCAGTATTTCACCCTGTACTACTGAATGCACAAAAGTCTACAATTTCAGCAATAACTCTTGCAAATCAGGTACACTTTTATGTGTATTTTCCATATTTATGAGTTTTCCACATTGCACAGAACTTGATTACAGAAGGTAGTGTTTGGGTTTTTTACGTTAAATCTATAAAATACATAATATAAATAACACATTAGAAAACATAAGATATATTTGGCACATACATACCATTTTGGTAATAAGAGGTGAAACTATTAATTTCTCCTCAGTTTCCCTGCTCAATTCATACAGTAATGCAGGAGGCATAACTGGAAAACTAGGGTTCAGCTATTATTCTGGGCAACCCTCTTTCAGCTTTTATAGACAGAAGTCCAGCTCTCTATTATTTTTCATTAATAAGACATTTTTTTTGCAATCCCTCTTAAATCCTATACATTTCTCTCTTCAAGAATTTACTCTTGTTATCTTTTTTACATGGCCCCTTTAAATCTTCATTCTGCCATGTGTGTGGAACTTTACTGCCCATAAATTTTTTTATCCTTACACAAGACTATGAAGTCTCAGATAAAATTCCACCATCTCACAATTTATTTAAAGATCCAATTAACCTAATTTTTATAAACTTGTCACACATTTGCTCATCTTACTCATATCTTTCCAGCTGACTATGACCAGTTCACTGCCCTTGTTACAGCAAAATTGGCCTTTATGCTTCTTCATAAGATTTCACCCTTGATAAGGGGAAGGTGTAACTGTCTAAAATTCCACTGTTTGAAGCATGAGGATAACAGTATTTTTACTGGAAGAATGGAGAGCTAACGTCTAGGGTTTCATAGGTCTGACTGTATAGAAGTGTTATCTAACACATAAAGTGCTGTGGAGTAGATAGTATAAGACATTTTTACACAAAACTTGTATTACTCTGAAATGTTAAAAGAGCTTTTCTCTTCACTCTGTGTTGAGCTCCAGAAAGACAAGTGATCATTTATTTATAATAAAAACCAAGAAATAAAAATATTTTTCTCCTAAATTATTTTGGACATGATCTTTTCCCCAGTAATTTTTTTTACAGTAGTTACTGAGAGACCAGTGACTGTTCCCAAGACTATCTACTTCTTTCTAAGTAATTAGCCAGTCCATATCATATTATCTGTTTGCTTATAATATTCCATTCCCCAGAAGCTCATTTATTAACAATTAATAAAGGAAACTGCAAATTACCCAGATGCTTTGATTCCAGTAGGATTTATCTAGATAGAAGTTTGGGTAATTGAAAGATAAGAAATAATTGAAAGACCTCCTGAAACGTAGATCTTCCTCTGGTATATTTTCTCCTGTTAGTTAAAATATAGCATTTCCCAGCTCCATCTCCACTGGTACTGACTGACATTATTGAAATACATCACTTTGCCCTAATAGAAATAAACTCAGAAATTAAGCACAGTAAAAAAGAGAGGCAGCTGAGAATTTTTGGTCAAATAGAAGAATGAAGGATATTTAGAGGTGATAGTTTATGCATGAGAAGTTTATTTCTAATTCATCCACAACCAATCTCTTCCTATCTTATTCACCACCTTCAGGAAGGCTCCTGAAGGAACTTTTTTTTCCTATCTTATTCACCACCTTCAGGAAGGCTCCTGCTCCTTCTCCAGCCATTCTGGAGGGGAAGAATTCTTGCAGGATCAGAATAAGTGTGTCCAAAACTCCCCAGCCCACCAGTTTCAAGAGTACCACAGCAGAGCTGATTTAACAGAACAGGATACTTGCCTACTTCTCACAAATTTTACTTTACAAAGCCATTTTATTAATGACCTCTAGAACTCCTGTCACTGATACAGCAAGAAAAACACCTTCAACCAAATATTAAAAAAAACCAAGTTACATAACCCCCAATAACTGGTCATATTGCTGCTGTGTTTTTGGCAAAAAATACTATGTTCTTTGTGGGAGCTGAAAAGCCAAAGCTGAATGGTGGGAGACTCAAATAAAAGCCTAAATTATTTCTGGCATCATACACTGCTATTTTGAAGCTTTAAAAGGATCTGACAGAGCTTCTGTGAATCTGAGAAACAGAGACTGCCACATAGGAAAGCTCCATCACAAGTTTCTGGATTTCTGCAAACTGTGAGCTAAGAGAGGTTTTAAACACTCACTATAGTGCACTCAAAATCAAATCAGAAGATTTGAATGAGGAAGCAATATTCTTTTAAGAGTCTACTTTACTAAAATATATAACTTGCCTTACTATTAAAGATAAGAAAACTTCTTGAGTGGTGTCCTAAGGAGAGCATTGGCATACTTTGCAGGTAATAGGAAAGCTCTGTGCAAGAAAGAGCCTGGTTCTTGTGCTTTTATCAAAATGCTTTCATCAAAAACTTCGGCTGAAAAACTACAATTTCCAATTTTTTGTGATATTTTGACCTTTTTCTAAGAGGCTTTACAGTTTCCACCCAGATTCCACAGTCTTTCTATTTGACAGATTTTTGTTCAGTTTTTGGTTTTGTTTGTTTGGGTGTTCTTTGGTTTTTTTCATTTCTAAAATGAAATAGTGGCACCTTGTCTGGGAAGCAGGGAAATTTTTTCTTATGAAATATACTTCAGTGACTACTGAGTTTCACATTACAGACAGACAGTGAGCATTTTTGACCATCAGTTATTTGGCCACTTGTTAGACAAATGGCTGGTAAGAATTACAAACTGTTTTTTGCAAAAATACTGAGCTATAACTTTCTTCTTGTTATATTTTAATTGAGAATGTAACCTATAACATAGGCAACGTACTTATGCAGTAACTAAGATGGAGAAGACCTAAAAAATCCTGAATATTACAATGACAATCACAGTGCAAGCCTCAATACTTTCACTCCTTTTTTTGCAGCCTGTCCTCCCCTAAGTAACAGAAGGGTAAAACACAATTGAGCACATCAGTAGGGATATAAGTAGTTGAGTTTGCTAGCAGCTTTCCAAAAGGAAACAGCAGAACTCCTGACAAAACTCAAGCTATTTGTCAATAGAAGATTAGACTTCTGGCCCACTTACTAGCCAACAGTGAGACTCCTATTGCTAGGAATTATCCCAAGCTGCTGTTCATTTTCCAGACTAAAAGTAGGTGCTGAATACTGCACCTGTAGTCCCAGCCTCTGAAGTCTGAGATACAGGAGTGAAATAATTTCTTTAGTAGTAGTTTAAGTGTACTAAGCTTAGTGTTTTATTTCTAGGACTTCAATTTCCAAGGACTAACAGATAATCAAGGGAAATAATGTTATTGTAAACAGAGAGAGCAAGTTTTCCTGTCATCATGGCATAATCACATGCTCTATTTTAATCATGAGCACACTGCTGCTGGAAAACCTGAATCCCCTTCCTTATTTTAGCTGTGAGGAATACAAACCACATGCAATTCACTGGTTTAGTCATGGGCCCCTTGACAACCATCTACCAGGAGCCAGAAAATTGCCACAATCTTTGTTCTTTTTTTCTCCTCACTTGCTATTCCTTCTGCTAATGCCCCTTTCCCTCAGTTGAAACCATTTTTTTCCACGTGGCTTTCTCCTGAAATCTTGCACTCTTTTCTTTCACTTAGAACTCATTATGCCCTGGTTATTATTTCTCCATTCTCTTCTTACATTGCTCTCTTGACTCTCATAGTATTTCCTTCACATCTTACTCCCTAAATTTCTTTCTGCTCCCTCTTGCCATTAATTTAAGCTGTGACATCAAAATGGTTCAATAACCTGTTTTCTTCTTCAATTACCATCACAAAACGGAAAGCTATTTTCTCAGGTCCCAAAGAATAAATCTGTTTCAGGACCCTGTGCTTATTTCTGAGCAACACCCCTTGAGTCTACAACTGTTAGCTGCAAGTGAAGCCCTTGCTAAGAGAATTACAACCACAGAGAACCAAAACACTTTCTATCTGCCTCTTTATTCCACTGACTTTCTCTTCCTCTCACTTTACCATAACAGTTTTCTACTTGTTCATAGCAGCTCAGATATATGCAAGCTTTTTCTTTCTGCAAAGCAATGTTCCCAAGGAGCAAACATGTTCACAGGTGAAAGGGTTCAAGTTGTATCAGGAAGTCAGGAGATAAGAAACATGGTTTTTGACACTTACTTCCACATTGCTACCCTGTCTCTATATATTCCAGGAAAACTGGAGACGGGAGCTATGCAAGAGGCTTTCAGGTTGTACAAAGTCTCTAAAGAGGCTTCCAGAAAGGAACAGCAGTGACAGATGTAGGGATAATAAAACAGTACTGGAGGGGTTTGTGTGTTACGAGAGCAGCAGCAAAAGAAAGGAGAACTTGTTTGCACTAAGACAAATAAATCAAAAAATGTGAAGGATGCCTCTGTCCCAGTCTTGCCAAGACTTTTGCAAAAGAGTGCTATTTGAGGTCCAGGAACCTGGCAACCCCCTACAAAGTCTGCCTGAGACTGCACAGCAGCTGAACTTATTAAACACATAGTTATATGCTGAGCTGTGGACCTGTGTTTTCTAATATGGAAGGAGGACCAGCATTTTTTTTATCCTAACTCATATGAATAAGAAAAATACAGTATACAGGGAAAAAAGTAGAAAATAATGAAGGACAAAGAATGATTGGGACAAGAGAGGAAAATGGTTTAACAATGAACTTTTTCTGGTGTGCTCTTTCTGAAGTCACCATAAGCTCTTTGTCATGCTGATTTCCTCTTCCTACATCATTCCTACACAAGAGCATTTCAGAGTGTCCTGGTTTGGGCCAGGATAAAGGTGGTTTTCTGTTTTTGTACTTTTGCTTCTAGCTAAGTCTCCTGTAAGTAGCTGCACTTGCTGAAACTAACAGCAAGTTTCTTAGTGTCTGTTTCTAGGATTGATAACACTTGATGTTTATAGTTACTGCTAGAGACTGGTATGCAGGGCCAAGGACACTGATCAGCTCTGCATGAAAACATTTTACCGTCCAGGAGGATACAGAGGTCCCACCTGAGCCCTCCTTTAGGGAGGATCAGACAAGATAGATGCCAGAATTGACCAAACAGAGTATTCCATCCCATATACGTCACACTCAGTATAAACTTGAGGCATCACGAGGGCCGAGCCAGATCCCAGATCTTTTCCGGATCTTTTCCTGCTTCCCTTCCTCCCTGGCATCCTGGAAGGATCCTGTCCATTCGTCTGCCTGTGGTCCTGATCCGTGCCAGCCCATATCTGTGTGTTCCTGCCTCCGGTTCCCGACTGCTGCCGACTCCAGGAGTCCAGCCTGGACTTTCCCAGGGCTGCCCTACAGCCTCGGTGGTGACGTGAGAGTTATTGGGGGAGAGGGGGGAGGAATGTGGTTTCCATTTTCCTGTATATTTGTATATATTTAGTAATTTTTCCCTATTTACCATTACTGTTTCATTAAAGTTGTGTAGTTTAGTTTCCAACTCATAAGTCTCTCTCCCTTATTCTCTCTCCTTTCTTCATCGAGGGGAGAGAGAGATTAATAGAGAGCGTCTGTTATTCGGTTTAATTGCCGGGCCAGTGTTAAACCGTGACAGATTTATTGGCGCCCAACGTGGGGCCCGAGCTAATTGGCTCGAGTCCAGTTTAAATTTTGACTAAATTGCCTGAACAGTTTGAATTCCAACTCCAGAGAAAGAATGGCTTTCCTGAGCTGGAATCAGACCTTGTTCTTTGAAAATTTCACAGGGTTGGAGATTAAACCAATCGTGCCATATCTTTGGTATTTAGGGTATGTGATGTGTATTTTCGCAGCTGGAATTGCTGTTGCTATGTGGGTTTTCGTTCGTAAGAAATGCTTAAGAACCATCGTTGCAATATGGTCCTCCATACTGATGTATATCATCGTGCATGGTGTAGTGGTGTTTCATAGAAGGATTAAGAACTTTGTTGGTAATTACATTTTCAGCCTGCTTTTGAGGAAATACACCACTCTTGGGCTGAGTTCAATGGATTCTAGTCAAAATGGCATTATGATTGTTATAGTTTTGTGCCTCCTGATTCTTGTAGGCATTGTTGTTCAGGTGTCTGTGAATATTTTCATGTGCTACCATATATTGGTGAGGAGTAAGACAATTACAACTAGGGGAACGAGCACACCTCGTAAAGAGAGCACCCCCACTCCTGCCTCTGCAGCCGCTTCTCGCCCCCCCTCACGCAAGGGCACAACTCAGATAAGGCCGGCCAGCATTGCCAGCTTATCGGCTACAGCTCCAGTTGCTGTGTCTACTCCCACAGACACTGCCGCTGCTCAGAAAGCAAGCCCTGCTGCTGCTACTGCTGCAGATGCCTCAGCCTCTCCCCCTCAGCCCACACAGTTACTTGTTGACCCTGTAACTAGGAAAAAAGGAAAACAAGGGAAATCAGAAATTAACCCTTCCAAGTCTGAACAAGATGACCAGGTGATAGAGGAAACAGAGGAAACAGGGGATACTGCCTCTCCTCGTACAGCATTCCCTAGTGCAGAGTCAGATGAGGACTCAGACTCAGAATCTGCTCAGCCATATTCCATGAGAGACTTGCGTACTCTGAGAAAAGATTTCAGCCGTTTTACAGGTGAACCACTCCTCTCTTGGTTATTCCGATGCTGGAATGATGGGGCTGCTACCATAACATTAACTCAGAAGGAAGCTAGGCAGCTGGGCCCTGTAGCCAAAGATGCAGCTATTGATCGGGCATTTGGGGAAAAGGCTGGAACTACTAGCCTGTGGAAACGACTCTTGTCAGCTGTCAGGGAGAGATATCCCTATAAAGAGGCAATAGATTGCCCACGAGTCAAAGCAGCCACACTTGGAAAAGCTATCAGGTATCTGGAAGAATTGGCTGTACGAGAAGTGATCTATAATGATGATGACATTGAAGACCCTTATCACGTACCATGTCCTAAACCTATGTTGCAAAGGTTTGTGCATGCTGCACCATCACCTTTTAACCATACTCTATCAGTACTGCTATGGGTTCCTGCAGAAGTGGATACAACTGTGGGTGAAGTGATTAAAACTGCACGAGAGTGTGAGGAGGCTGTCACAGCCCCTCATCGGGCCTGGGTCTCAGCTATCAAGAGAGCATCTGAGAAACTGCATTCACCCCTTTTTCCTCAGACAGACGGAGGACGCCCCATTGCCACCATTAAGAGGAGACGCCCTCCTATGAGACAGAATCGAGGGAAACAGAATATCCCAAGAGGAATTCTATGGGCACTCCTGTGTGAGTGTGGAGAGGACATGACAAAGTGGGACAAGAAACCTACTGCTGACCTACAGGACCGAGTGATTAAGTTGATGAGTAAGCCGAAGGCAAAAGGAGGTCCTTCTAAAAAGATGGCTGCTCAAATCTCCAGTGTGGAGCTACCCAATCCAAATATGCTGGTGACTCAAGATCCCTGCACATCAGGTGTGAGTACTGGGGATGCAAGTTCCAGTAATGCACATACTGACAATGCTGTATGTGCTCAAGCTTAGAGGTGCCCTGCCTCCAGCCAGGTGGAGGAGAGGGACAACCGAATCTATTGGATTGTGTGGATTCGATGGCCTGGCACATTAGAGCCACAAAAGTATAAAGCCTTGGTGGACACTGGTGCACAGTGCACCCTAATGCCATCGAATCAGAAAGGCACAGACTCCGTCACTATTTCTGGAGTGACGGGGGGATCTAAAGAACTGACTATTGTGAAGGCTGATGTGAGCCTCACTGGAATAAAGTGGCATAAACACCCAATAGTGACTGGTCCAGATGCTCCAAGCATCCTTGGCATAGACTACCTCAAGGGAGGTGATTTTGAGGACCCGAAAGGGTACCGCTGGTCCTTTGGTACTGCAGCTATTAAGACTGAGAATGCAGAATGGCTGCATACTTTGTTTGGCCTTTCAGATAAATCCTTTGTAGTGGGATTGCTGAGGACTACAAACCAGCGTCTGCCAACTGCTACTTCAGTAGTGCATCGTAGACAATATCGTGTCAACAGAGATGCTGTGGTCCCCATTCACAAGCTGATCCGGCAACTAGAGAGCCAAGGAGTGATCAGCAAGACTCATTCACCCTTCAACAGTCCTGTATGGCCAGTGAAAAAGCCAAATGGAGAGTGGAGGCTGACAGTGGACTATCGTGCCTTGAATGAGGTTACACCACCACTAAGTGCTGCTGTGCCGGACATACTAGAACTTCAGTATGAGCTGGAGTCAAAGGCAGCCAGGTGGTATGCTACTATTGACATTGCTAATGCATTTTTTTGCTATTCCTATAGCACCCGAATGCAGAGCACAGTTTGCCTTCACCTGGAGAGGTGTCCAGTACACTTGGAATCGACTGCCCCAGGGGTGGAAACACAGTCCTACCATCTGCCATGGACTGATCCATGATACCTTGGAAAAGGGTGGAGCTCCAGAACATCTACAATACATCGATGACATTATTGTGTGGGGTGACACAGCAAAGGAAGTCTACGAGAAAGGTAAGAAGATAATTGAAATCCTCCTAGAGGCTGGTTTTGCTATTAAAAGGAGCAAGGTTAAGGGACCTGCACAAGAGATACAGTTTCTGGGAGTTAAGTGGCAAGATGGACGTCGCCACATCCCAATGGACGTGATTAACAAAATAACTGCTATGGCCCCACCAACTACCAAAAAGGAAACTCAGTCCTTCTTAGGAACTGTTGGTTTCTGGAGAATGCATATTCCTCTTTATAATCAGATTGTGAAACCTCTCTATGAGGTTACCCGGAAGAAGAAAGACTTTAAATGGGGCTCAGAACAACAAGCTGCTTTTGAGAATATTAAACAGGAGATTGTACAGGCAATGGCCCTTGGACCAATTCGAACAGGGCCAGACATCAAAAATATTCTTTACACCGGAGATGGAGGTGATGGTCCTACATGGAGCCTCTGGCAGAAAGCTCCAGGAGAGACTCGAGGCCGACCTCTAGGATTTTGGGGTCGAAACTACAAAGGCTCCGAAGCCAACTACACAGCTGCTGAAAAAGAGATATTGGCTGCATATGAAGGAGTTAGAGCTGCTTCAGAAGTGATTGGTACTGAAGCACAGCTCCTCCTAGTACCACGATTACCTGTACTGGGTTTTATGTACACAGGTAGAGAATCTTCCCATCATGCTACCGATGCTACCTGGAGTAAATGGATTGCTTTAATCTCACAGAGAGCTAGGATAGGAAGACTCAATCGTCCAGGAATTGTAGAAGCGATAACACATTGGCCAGAAGGCAAACACTTTGGAATGCCACCAGGAAAAGTGGTAAAACGGGCTGAAGAAGCCCCACCATACGACCAACTATCAGAGAGTGAGAAACAATATGCTCTTTTCACTGATGGATCCTGTCGTCTGGTAGGAGGCCATCGAAGGTGGAAAGCTGCCGTATGGAATCCTACACGACTAGTTGCAAAAACAGATGAAGGAGATGGTGAATCAAGTCAATTTGCAGAAGTAAAAGCCATCCAATTGGCTTTGGATATTGCTGAACAAGAAAAGTGGCCGAGACTTTATCTCTATACTGACTCATGGATGGTAGCAAATGCCTTATGGGGTTGGTTAAAGCAGTGGAAGCAAAACAACTGGCAACGTAGAGATAAACCTATCTGGGCTGCTGAACTCTGGAAAGACATTGCTACTAGGTTAGAGAAACTTGATGTAAAAGTGCGTCACGTAGATGCCCACGTACCTTCATATCGAGCTACCGAGGAACATCGAAACAACCAACGAGCAGATGAGGCTGCTCAAGTGTTCCAGATAGATCTGGACTGGGACCATAAAGGTGAACTGTTTTTGGCCAAATGGGCCCACAATGCTTCAGGTCATCAAGGCAGGGATGGAACATATCGATGGGCTCGTGACCGAGGGGTGGATTTATCTTTGGACTCTATTATGCAGGTTATCCACGATTGTGACATATGTGCTGCAATTAAGCAAGCTAAAAGGTTGAAACCTCTTTGGTATGAAGGGAGATGGTCAAAATATAGGTATGGGGAGGCCTGGCAAGTCGACTACATCACATTGCCTCAAACTCGCCAGGGTAAGCGCTATGTGCTTACAATGGTGGAGGCAAGTACAGGATGGCTGGAAACATATCCTGTGCCTCATGCCACAGCCCGAAACACTATCCTGGGCCTAGAGAAACAAGTCTTGTGGAGACATGGTACACCAGAGAGAATTGAGTCAGATAATGGAACTCATTTCAAAAATAGTCTCATAAATAACTGGGCCAAAGAACATGGTATTGAAAGGTACAATGGTCTGTTAAAAACTACCTTAAAAGCAATGGGTGGTGGAACTTTCAAAAATTGGGACAAGCACTTGGCAAAAGCCACCTGGTTAGTTAATACCAGGGGTTCCATCAATCGAGCTGGTCCTGCTCAGTCAGATCTTCTACACACAGTAGATGGGGACAAAGTGCCTGTGGTGCATGAGAAGAATCTGCTAGGGAAAACAGTTTGGATTTATCCTGCCTCGGGCAAAGGTAAACCCATTCGTGGGGTTGCTTTCGCTCAAGGGCCTGGACACACTTGGTGGGTGATGATGAAAGATGGAGAAGTACAATGTGTACCACAAGGGAATCTAACACTAGGTGAGAATTCCTAATTTCTGCTTGTCTAGTTTAATCAGTAATGCATGGACTCTTTGGGAGTCATGAACTTGTATCCCACCATAACTACTGTTATGTGAACTGTTGCATAAACTAACAGTGTTCTATGAGTGTTTTTCAGGATGATTTTGTGGTGATGAAACCAGAACTAGGTTCATCGGCTGGCATCCAGTAACTTCCTTGAAGTTACCACCTGCAACTTGTGGACCATGGAAATGAACTGTGAAGACTGGTCCTTCTTTTGAGAATCTGCTACAATAGATCAACATCTGCAATTGTAGACTGAATTACTTAGTGAATTTTAGCACTGAGAGATAGTAATCATTTGTGTATAGATATGTTTAGGAATAAGAGTTAGTAATGATTGGAGCATGACGCAAATGGTATGGAATAAGGGGTGGAATGTCCTGGTTTGGGCCAGGATAAAGGTGGTTTTCTGTTTTTGTACTTTTGCTTCTAGCTAAGTCTCCTGTAAGTAGCTGCACTTGCTGAAACTAACAGCAAGTTTCTTAGTGTCTGTTTCTAGGATTGATAACACTTGATGTTTATAGTTACTGCTAGAGACTGGTATGCAGGGCCAAGGACACTGATCAGCTCTGCATGAAAACATTTTTACCGTCCAGGAGGATACAGAGGTCCCACCTGAGCCCTCCTTTAGGGAGGATCAGACAAGATAGATGCCAGAATTGACCAAACAGAGTATTCCATCCCATATACGTCACACTCAGTATAAACTTGAGGCATCACGAGGGCCGAGCCAGATCCCAGATCTTTTCCGGATCTTTTCCTGCTTCCCTTCCTCCCTGGCATCCTGGAAGGATCCTGTCCATTCGTCTGCCTGTGGTCCTGATCCGTGCCAGCCCATATCTGTGTGTTCCTGCCTCCGGTTCCCGACTGCTGCCGACTCCAGGAGTCCAGCCTGGACTTTCCCAGGGCTGCCCTACAGCCTCGGTGGTGACGTGAGAGTTATTGGGGGAGAGGGGGGAGGAATGTGGTTTCCATTTTCCTGTATATTTGTATATATTTAGTAATTTTTCCCTATTTACCATTACTGTTTCATTAAAGTTGTGTAGTTTAGTTTCCAACTCATAAGTCTCTCTCCCTTATTCTCTCTCCTTTCTTCATCGAGGGGAGAGAGAGATTAATAGAGAGCGTCTGTTATTCGGTTTAATTGCCGGGCCAGTGTTAAACCGTGACACAGAGGTATTCCCACCTTTCTCATTTCCAGGTTGAGCATGCCAGAAGTTCCAACATTTGGAAAGGAGACTGAAAAACAATTGGTGGAAGCAGTGGAGAAGGGAATTCCAACTCACACGTCTCCATTGTTTGAGACAAATTTAAGCTCTCCCTCCCTCAGTTTGTGTTGCTCAGTCACTGCAGTCATATGCCAGAGTAGATGACAGGAGACAGTCCTGTCACTCCTTCTCTTCTGATCAATCATTTACATCTTCAGAAGTACAGATTAGAGAAGATAAGACAGTAATAGTGACATATTGAGAAACAGACCGATGCAAAAAACCAAAGCCAATTCATTGACAACATGCATATCACCCAAACTAGACTGTTCAGTACCAAACAGCCATTTACAACTGGCCCTGATTATAAGATGCCATATTAAAGACTGATTTCTTTTGAGGAAAGCTGGGAATGCAACAGGGGTACCGTGCAAATTTTTTGCATGTGCAAGAGAGAAGGATAGTGCTTACAGATAAATATAGGGCAGAAATAGAAAATAAAGGACTAGGATGTTTTGTTTTTCCTTTCTGCCTTTTGATTCTTTCTGCTTCCAGCAGGAACTTTTTTTTTCCTTTGCTGAACTTCACGAAATGTCTCTGGAGGTAAATCAGCTGGATTGTGTTAGCAACCTGCCCTGAGAGGCAGAGGCTAATTGCCTTAATTACTGCTCAGCAGCCAGGTGGGGAGATTTAGAACTTGAAACCAATCAAGAGAGCACAGATGAAGACAGGGCTCCTGAACTGAGGGGAGACTGTTCCTGGTTTGCAAGGCTGAGTGACAGGCAAGCAGCTGAGATGCTTGTCGTTGAAGATGATAGAATAGACTACTGATTAGTTCCTTACTTACCTACCACAAATGAATCTTTAGACCAATCTGTAAGAAACGCATGTTGTGTGACCCTCTCTGTTTATGGAATAAGAAAGAAAGCATTTATCATATGAGTAAGCTAGATGTATTGCTTGGGGTTAGCACATGAAACCAACTAAAAGAAAACTGCCAATCTCTAGCCTTTAGTCCTCCTGACCAACGCATCCTTAGTATTGATAAAAAAAGAGCACCAAGAAAGAGAAACAATAAGAGAAGCTTTCATTCCTAGAGCCATGCCAGCCCCACCCCTGTCAAAGTTACATTCTGATGGCTTGTGAAGGGGGGAGTAGAGTACAACATTATGTAAAAGGTAACTCCTAAAAGAAAAGGAAATTCCCAATCTAACTATTCAGGAAACCAGTTCTAGCAAACACCACAGTTGTGTTGAAGAGTGAATTCTCTTCCCCAGAAAACCAGACAGATCACATTAGCCTCCTAAATCCCTGCCAGCATCATTAAGTATCTCTATTGGATCATAGCTTTCATGGTACCATCCTGAAGAAAAGAGAAACTTTCACTGTGATTCACAATTTTGCCTGCATGAAATATTACAGCACTTTCTAACTTGTCCAAACATTTGTGTAACTTTGATACAGAACTGGGCTATAACTTTGTGGGTGGCCTGGTTATAAATGAGCCCTCAGACTTTATACGCAGTCTTTATATGCAAACACTTTAAATGCAAACTTTTTATGCAAACACTCAGACTTGAGAGCAGAATCATCCTGTTTCTTCCAGGACAGCATAGTGTAGCATACGCTCTCAAAACAGCTCCTGTTAGGAAAAGAAATGGCATTTCTGAACTTGGCTCTATGCTCTACTACTCTCTCTGATTTCTTGCAGTGGGATAATCTTTGTTACCTTCAAAATGTTTCTGTCACATCGTTACTTAGAACTCAGGGGGAACCATGCAGACATCAAGCAACACCAGTTTCTGATATTTTCTAATATACTTGAACTATAAAAGCTCAAACTCATTTACAACAAACAATATTTTAAGCTTCTATTAGGGGAGATACTTTCTGGTTGTAAATTCTAGGGACCACTTTATTACATGTTCTCGCTTTAGCTTAATAAATCAGATCACAAGGTTTAAGTCTTATCACCATCCAGCAATGTAAAATTCCCTTAGCAGACTAGAAAATCCTATTTGACAAAATTCCATTTCCTCAAAAAAATACACTCAATATACATTGTTGTAGAGGAACAGTTCTGAGGGAAAAGCAGCCAGAAGTTTACCAGAAAAATGAGAGAAATCAGAGCAGGCAGTTCACAACTTATTATCTGACCATGGAACAGATATAAATATTGATTTGCATTTTGCTCCCAACCCAAATGATTTTACCTTCCACCCTTCCTTCTGAATTCATGGAAAAGGGATTTGATCCTGTACTAAGTCAGCTTTTCTCATGAAGAGATTTAGCTGAAAACATCACATCCAGATTTGAACTGGTCTAAAGCTTTAAAAGTCTGTGTCTAATTGCTTTCGTATGTTATATGACTACTACTTTATCCTTAGCTTTCATAGATGAAATGGAAAGAACGGAGGAAAACAAAATAGAATATATTTTTTTTAAATAAAAATGTCACTGCTCTTGTGGTGCAACTGCCCACACCATGTGCTCACTCATCCTCCCCTTTCACAAAGCTCTACTTGAGTTCAAGCCAGTGCTGTGATCTACTGCCTAAGAGATATTTCTGGAGTATGAATGGGTGAATAACCTTCATCTGTCACATTTCACTAAACCCAAATACCAGATGCACCAAATGTAAGGAATGGAAGAGTTTTCTGTAAACATCCCCTGACATGCACTGGCATTGACTGTGCCCTGTTGGGCAGCCAGGCCACAGACCAGGAAATCAGTAAGTAGGAATTAGTTTTAGAAACTGGAAGGCAAGGATTACTTTAGGAAAGTTCCCCTCCTTGCTGCACAACCAGATTTAATGAACCAAAGTAGAATGCTCTCTTTTGCACATGCACTGTCTGTGCAGTCTTTCCCTCAGTGTGCCAGACCTGCTGCACACATTCAACACCATCATCTAGTGCTGGCATCCCTGGAGCTCTCTGGACACTTCCCTGCATGAAACCCTCTTTCTGACAAGTGGAATTGGTATCAGGATTGCAGGCAGTTCAGAGCTGACTGCATAGAGCAGAAGGTCGTGGAGGGTCAAAAAAAAGCACTCATACCTGGAGCTGGTTTAGCTGCCAGGATCTAGCAGTGTGATCTATGTACCAAGAAAACACGAAGAGTTTTTATCCCAAGATCTTTATGGGTTACTTACAATTGACTAAGTCAACACCGTGTGGGCTAAGGATCAGGGTACAGTCTATATTCCATGGATTTAAGGGCAGTATCACGATATAGAAAATAAACTCATCTGCTCTTCTTATTTAACTGATTTTTTTCACACATGAGTTTTTCGAGGTCCCTTGACATGCATCTAGGAAGCATCTCAGCTGGAGATCTATATAGACACTGGACATTAGGACCCATGACTCTCAAAATGAAAGATTTTGCAATAAAACTGAGATTCAGCTCATCAAAAGGAATCTGTATGGGGTCTGGAAAAGCTACAGTGTATTAATTTTGTAGTTAAGGAATTACAGGCAGATTTTCTTAGATCCAAATGAAAACTTTATGAATCAGAAAATAGTCTCAAGATAGAAAGTTTCCTGAAACCCGTATGTACGAGTGCAATTATAAAGGTATATATAGCATCCAGATTAGCAATGCCAGAATTTATAAACTAGCAATATTTACTTGTCTGCATGGCAACATTTGTAGTATTACTTTGTATATTTTTCTTTCCATTCCAACATGCTAAACTACCTGTATACTCTTCTGGCCAATGAATTGAACACCACAGGATTTCCTATTCTAGATCCTGGGCCTACAGGAAGGCCCTGTTTGAACACAACCATCAGTTCATGTGTGGCATAGGACAGTAATAGCTTTGTTTTCCATTATTAAGAAGTAACATGATGAAGGCAATGAAATCATAAAGAAATTGGTTTTCTCTGGTACATATGACCTTTTCAGTCCTGTCAAGAAATTTTGCAACTCTGGTACTACTGGTTTTAAGTGAATGTGACAACATGGGTTCAAGCTATTGATTTTTCTGTGCAGTAAGTGCTTTCAACAATGGCACAGACAACAAACTAAATACAGGGATTTGACTCAGTCTGGCAGTCATAGCTCATCCTTAAGAGTCCTGTATAGAACAGCTTCAACATCTGTTCAGTGATTCCCATACAGAAATATCCAATTTGTTATACTTGAACAGGTTCATCTTCAAAAAGTAAAACTGAAAACACCTGACATCCTACTGACTTATGTCCTAGATCCCCAAGTCCTCACCAGCACACCTTCTCCATCCCACTACATACTTTTCCAACTTCTAACATGGCAAGAATTCATGGCATGTTGATAACTGGGAGAGTACTCATTGCCCAAACAGCTTCTGCCTCCCAAAATGTAAGGCCCTCATGAAGGCAGTAACATGGATCTTTCTACTTGTGTCAAATACAGATTTTCACAAAACTTCTAGCATATCAACACTGTCAGGATTCCCACTTTATCAAATTAGACAGAAAAAGGTCAATAGTTTCAAAGGTTAGGCAGGGACACACAAGCTGACAGAGCATAAAACTCTTTCCTAGGAAACAAAAATCAAGACAGCAATCAGCACCACAACAAACATCTTTTCACATTGATAAAATAAGCTGAATGACATGGATAACAAACTGGATAAAGCTCTCTTTGTAACCAATTTTAAAAAAAAAGACATTTCTTACGTGGGGCATCTGTAAACCAGGAATGGTTTGGCGTAAAATCTCTAAATAATACTTCAATAATCTAAATGTATTTTTATAGAAAGTTATATTTTGAAAAGATCTAACAACTATCTTGCAAAATCTTGCTCTAGGTAGAATAAATTTCAATGTGGTATGTGGAAGGTATACATACACAGAATCCCATATTTATTAGCCACTTCCATAGTGCTTTAAGTGTGTACTACTATTTTTATGGATATATGCACAAGTATGAATACATTTTGTGGAATTATTATGTAGTTCACAATACCGAATAAGGCTGGGAGATAATTATTTTTTAATTTACTTAAAATAATTCAACATCACAGCTTGAGTGAAGGCAAGAAATATAAAGTGATACACAAAATCTGTTGAAGACCTGAAATAAATTTCATTAAAAAGATTTTATAAGGTGATGCTCTTAAACAGATTCAACTTTCCAAGTAGCTACTTTTATTAACAAACTTCTAAGAGGTTAACTAATGTATGAAGCAACACATCTGCACACATCCACATTCATCTTAATACACTCCCCTCCAAGCCCCTGCTCTTAAGATACTCTGTATGACAAGTGGATGATCAAGTAGTTTTTCATTGCTAATAAATTATGCATTACATGCTTAATCAAAGTTTCACATGACTTTTAGGATAATCCTAGATTTCTTGAAAACCAAAAAAAAACCCCACCAAATTTATAAGCTGAAGGCAAAATTTTCTACCTTTTACCATTCAAACCTCTAAAAGTCAGGGGAAAAGATAGACTATCTACTCTGCTTAATAGCATTATCAGTGTGTGAAAGCTAGAGAATAGCATACAACTTTTTTTCTGTAGACCATTCTCTTTTACTACCTCAAACTTGTCAATTTGCAAAAGAATTTTCTGCAAGCCATCCCTCAGAAAAACTCCGGAGGCAACATATTCTTCAACATTTTTCCTCATGATGCTTTGCCAGAAGTGGAATTACTAATAATGTCACTGGAGTCTGGCAGGCCCAACCTCACCTTCTGAAGAAGGTGGAGCAAATAATTCATTTGCAAGACTTGAAAGACCCCAGAGAAGCTTCTATTCTGATCCCCCACTACTTCTCACCAAAGGTTTCTCATTTAAATCTATCCACAAGGAATTATTTTGACTAGCATCCCCTCCCAAAATATTTTCTACTATGTTCATGCTAATATATCAAATAATCAAATAGTCCTTATTTATCATCTTGTTTAAATTAAGAAGCAAATACAGCATAATTGCACACCCACCATGAATAGTGCTGAAGTGTTGAAAAACTTTCTTCTCAAGAGGGAACACTACAGCACTAAGCTTTGCTTTGTGGACTGTACTCACCATTTCCCAGGAGAGTATGTCAGTAGCCGTTTTATAAAAGCCTTGAAATAAACCTGGAGCATCTTTATCTTTCTTGCAAATAAATCTCAAACCTGCTACATGGTGAGTAAAGTTTCTGAAATACATTTTATGTAATGTTTAATGATTTTTGATCCTAAAAAACCCACACAATCCTAATGACCCCTAGGAAAAACCATGCTTTGGTCCACTTCTTAAGTTCTACAGATGACAGGAGGACCAGGGAAAAAAACTTAAGGCTTTGCTGCCTTATGTTTTGCAGAGCTCATGTTCCACAAGCTCTGAATAACTGGAGCTATGGAAACACTAAACGCTCTTTGTGGTTTATCTTGGTTAGTGCTTCACTTGCTCTGATCACTAAAAACTGCACTGCCCTCAATTAACTAATTCAAGGTAAGTACACGTTTGTGTTTTTTTGGAAGGATGAAAGGCTTTAGGATAGGATTAGTGAGGCCCATTAATTTTTGAAATTAACTGCAGTCCTTTTGCTTTTTGAGATCTTGGATTCTGCATTTCCACCAGAGACAGAAGTAAACATCCCTGTTGTGAAAGACAGCTGGCTGTAGCCTGACCACAGCCCATGGAAATCTGCCCTTGCAGAGGTCACACAAGTCCTCCAACATGAGATAGGGCTCTGAGGCTAAGATTTCAATTTTTACCACTTAAAGCCCTCTTATATTTTCTGCCACTAATCCATACCCTTTGTCAGGACCTGGAGTGCACCATCTGGCCTTATTTTTTCCTGCTATCTCTCCTGGGATCTCCACCTCTAAGCCTCTTTCCAGGGAGCCTCGCTTAACTGAGCTACAAGGTGCACAAATAGGGGCCGGTCCTGTCCCAAGCTGCTCCCAGTTTGCTACCTCCCATTCCTGCATCAAGCTGGGACCTGCCTACCCACTCCTGATGTCTCTTGGTCACTGGGTTGTCAGTGGGACCAGCAGCCCTACCCTGCAGGCTTTGGGGTGCTGTGGGGTTATGCCTGTATCAGAGTAGGCACTGTCACGATGCCCTCAGCTCCCTGATTGCCTTCTCTTAAGGAGTAGCCTTGTGCCTGCCTCACTCTGATGATGCTGGTGATCAAATCTGTTCTAAGTACTTACATTTGCAGAAATAGTTCTCTTCATTGATCTGCTGCCAGCCTTACTCTTGAACTGCTTCACACAGGATCATTTCCTTCCCTGTTGTCTACTTTGAAAAAAAAAGTTGTAATAGCTTCTTCAAAAGCACCATATAAAACTACTGTTTCATCCTATCTAGTCCCATTTTCAACAAAATCTGTAGTAAATCTGCTCTGTGGAAGTACTACTAACTTCATCTTGCATTCTATTTGCTGAATTGAAGTCTCCATAACATGACACTGGTTTCTCCACATTTTCAGATTTTTCCCCTCTTTTCATAATTTCTGAAAGGTAAAGCAATGACCTGAAATGTGTGCTCCCAACTTCAGATGGGGAACGTCTTCTATTCTTGCCAGTCTCCCCATGTTATAGTCAATAAGTTGCTCAAGTCTTTTTTGCTGAAATGAACAATTCCAAGAAAAGGTCACTGAACTAAGCAAGTATAAAACTCAGGTTATGAACTGGGCACCTTTTCTGACTCTGCTGGCTTTTTTTCTTCATAGGCAACAAGGTAAAATGCCACCTATGCCAATTAGGGTAAACGAGCAGTTTAAGTGAAATGGGTGCATGGCACTAGAAATTTCATGTCCTGGTGGCTAAGTCATTTCAGAGAAGGAAGGAAGAGAGAGGCAATTGCACACTCAAACTCTGACCCACTCTGATTCTAGAGTGACATAACAGATAGAGCACTAGCAGAGATTCAATGTTGCTCCCAGCTCCGTTTATTCCTTGCTATTTAAAGTTAAAGAAATCTTACATTTTCAATCTTTTTTGTGCTTTCTATGTTACATGTTTTGTTGAACAATTGCCCAAAAAACAGTGAACTGTAAAAACAGTGCCCAGCTGCTCTAACACCAGTGAGTCTTTGGTGGCTGAAGCATGTGAGTTTTACAAAATGGGCTGCTGGAAGAAGAATCTGTAGTTTAAAGGTGTGTATAAAGGCACACTGTTGGAAGCATTTGCCAGAAACACATGGAAAGTACATAGGCCTATTAAGCAGAATATAAATTTAGCAACTGGGAGAGCAGTCAGCCAAGAAAACTATATATACCAGCACTATGAAACAAGGAACGTATGGCAAGAAGTAACATTTAAGGAAGACGCCAAACAACTTGCTTGATACAGGTACACAGATGCACAATGCACGCTCAAATTCTGGACATAGCTTGAAAATCTAGTTTTAAAGCCCAATGTGATTTGAATGAGTCGAACCAGTGATCTGAAGTATTCTTTTGAGTTCTTTTCATAATTAAGCAGGAATCATCACACTGCTATACATCTTCAGACAATGACTCTGACACTTCTGTCGCATCATACTGCAGTTCTCTGAGTTATGGCAATGTACTCACGACTTACTTCAATTAACGATCCGATCAGCAAATTAATGGCAGTATTCATTCCAACTCTGCAAGGCTTGTCCCACATTTTGAGACATGTTCAAAGAAGATCAGAGGAATAAAATAAATAAATAAACAAATAAAGACTACAGCATCAATATAACTGGTATTAACTGTCATTTGTAGGAACTCATCTGTCAAGAAAGGAGCCTGTAAGGATGGGCAAGACGGTCTGAAAGGAAACCAGATGACTGGATGAAAGGCAACTGAACCCCATTGCTGTTTCAGGATGGAACAGGGGCACTGTACAGTATGACAAGGCCAGTGTGAGAGACACATCCTTCTAGAGAGGTGTATGCTGGGCACACATTACCACAGGGTTCCTACAAGGGTACCAAAAGCCCATCTCTCTGCAACTGAATCCTACTCTGCTTTCTAAAACCAGGATGAACTGCCACAGCTGCTGACATCTCTACTTTGGAAATATACTACACAGGGAAGCTCTATAACTAAATTTAAGTAACCATTCAAGTAACCATTTAAGTTCAATGCACCTAAGGCTTATTCCTATTCATATTAACAATGTAGTCCATAGGATCTTTTGTGTATACATATGTACATTTTCATGATGAGAGCTGGACTGGGAAAGAGTGTCACCCTCATGGCTCCAGGAAAGCACAAATTAAAACAGACATTTATTGAAATGGCTTTGAATATTAGCTATGCTAATAAAACCAGAGGAAACTTTCCAATGCTTACTAAGTTGAAGTTGACTCAGCTTCTATACATTAACTGAACAGTAATGTCTGGAGACGAGGATTAGTACTGTGATTAATGTTCAGGTATAGCACTCAGGAAACAAACCACCTTTCCAGATTTCCTACAGATTGTTTGGATTTGGGAAAGTCAATACATTATGTCATGCCTGTATTTACTAATCAATAGACAGTGATGGAATATGCCTGCCTCACAGGACCACTCCAGTGTTAAGCTCATTTATTTTTATAGATGTTTTCAGAATTCCAAACGTGCTATGTGAAGGCATAAAAGGCCTCATTCATTTTGTATAAAGTTATTATGCACAGAATTATCTTGCTAGAAACAGTATATCCTAAAACTTGAAATAAATGTGTGAATTATGGGTATTAAATGACAAATGTAAAAAGTAACACTGCAGCATAATACACAATCAAAGGACATAACTCTCAACTAGGCAAAGATGATAAAAAGAGGAGCAAAAGTTTTCGAGATCCTGCTGTCACAGACACTGCTTGCTTTACATGGGCAGAATAGTTCAAGTAGAGATAACAGTGTCTCAGTTCAACAGCAGATTCACAGTGCCTCAATTATTTTTTTAAAATTTGATATTTGGCATGTATGTCCCTAGACATAAGTTCTTGATACTGTAAACGTCATTGTAAAGTCAGATTTAACTATGAAATAAAATCAAAATTAAAACAGAAAACCAGATTAAAAGCAAAGCAGTGTAATTCCTGCCAATTTCCTATTAAAAAAACCAAAATATACATATAAAATTCTCAACAGAGTTTAGAGCTAGTCCCAAGAACTACTTACCTTTTATACTAATAATGAATTGAATTGGCATAGTGAGTGCAGTAAAAATAAATATGTCCTGGATTTTATACCCTAAACCAGATGTATGCAGGGCTAAGCACTAAAGACTATTAAATATAGGCATCTAGTCCAGGTTTCTCAAAAGCTCATGCCAGGGACCTGGCAGTCTGAAAGGCTAAAAGCCTTTTTGGCTCTTTAAGCATTCAAGACACTTATACAGATTCATAGATGTTAAGCTCAGACAAGAATGCCTGAACTGTAGAATATGACCTGGTAACTCTGGAACACAACTGAACCATTGTCATCATTCTCCTAAAAACCACTATTTTTGTAAAAGACACAATTACAGAAAATAACTTGCAGATTAATTTGAAAAACGGTTGTAAAAAGAACAAGTACCTTATGTAGAATTTTTAAGGTAATAATTACTAGTTTCATGTGAATGTTTGAATAAGATTATTGTAAAAATGTTTTCTCTCAATTCCAACCTAACTTTAAAAAAATTTATATTTCATCTGCTGAATCTTTTTGTAACTTTGTCCCCTAAAATAATAGACAATCTGTTAATTGGTAAGAATCAGTAAGACGTGATGAAACCATCACTGCTTTATCTCCAATAAGGTAATTCCTTCTTTGTGTCACAAGTTTTTCAGCTCCTTGTTGTTTGCCACTAATTCAAATCCACTATGGCTTCCAATATCTTTTCTCAATATTACATAAAGCTGCATGGTATGTGTTCCCTGAAGGCAGAGTGGACATTTGGTTGCATGATTGAGAGATGGATTTTTAAAAGCATCTGATGAACTATACAGAAACATCAACCTTGTGAGATATTCATCTTTAAGGCACAGCTGATACAAGATGCATATTCCAAAAGATGCCTGTAAATCATTCCTCTATCCCTCCATCCATCCATCCAGCCAGCCAGCCATATCCTGGCTGAGTAAGAGCAAAGAGGGCATGAGGTGGTACACATACCCTAGACTCATTTGACTTCTTTTCCACTAAACACAGGTATTTGTACTAAGCAACAGACTGAGGGAAAACGGAATTTTCAGTATATTTATTTTAGTAATTTAATACAGAATTTGTTACAGGCCCAGTCCCACAGAGTTCCATCTGCAAAAGATTTTTAAGAGCATATGACTAACTGTACAGAATGAGACAAAAATACATGCATTCAGAGGGGGTCCAAAAAAGCCCAATATATAATTGATTCAGTACAAAAGGCCTAAAGAATATCCACGTGTATTTTTGAAAGCTGCTATAGAGCTCATAGTATAATTCTTAGGGAAGCCCATATTGCAGCCATCCATGGCAACCCTTAAGCAAATGAACTTACCTTCCTCTGTTTTTCATGCAGACTTTCCTTCATCCCGAGAGTGCACAGCCCAGGAGCTTAATGCAGAAGGTACAGGGCAGAAATTCTGAATAGTTCTGCAAAGGATCTTCCTGATGGAGTCAGGTAATTCCCAAATGCCATGGGAAACGCAAGAGGAGGAAACACATTACTTCATGACCTCTACCCAAATAAAGAATGGAGTGAGAACCAACATTTATCATCCTGATTAGTTAGCACACATGAAAGGCAGTCACACAGTCCTGTCTACTGGGGCACCTGTACACAAAGGCTGGATGTGTGTCATTACAGGTGGCTCAGCAACAAGAGGTATGAGCTCCTCATGTGCTCCAGATTCAACCAGTTTTGGGTCATGGCTCATCAAACAAGGGGAAAAAAACCCCAATAAATAAATAAATGCTTTTGGTTTTTTAAAGTGTGTGTGTATGTGTGTATATAAACAAAACAGCATGCATTATTAACCATCAGATCCAGGGAGAAACTCATGGCATATTCATTTTGAAAAGAGTTAAGAAACCATGGACTGAAATAGGTGTGAAGGGACATTGGGAATCACAGTTTATGACAAAAGCAGCTGATGAGAAGCATCATCTTTATAGGAACTATTCTGTTGTACCATGCCAAGATCCAAGCAGCAGCTATAGTATTTCATAGAAACACAGTGAGCTCCAAGATGCAGCAGCTTAGTAAAAACTCTATGGATGCCTATGGAATTTATCCAGCATGAAAATGTTTCATGACACACCAGACTTAGATGGGTGGAATGAAAACTCACACTAGTTGCAGACCCCTACCTTTGGCAGCACATTTTCATTCTTGCTCATGTTTTCATACTCTTTCATCAGTACCCAGTGAAAAGTAAATGTTGACTGTTTACACAGGTCTCAAATACCAGTTTCTGGGGTCTTTTGCTGATTATGCAAGAATATTCTTCCTTATTTGTAACAGCCAGTGACTTATTCGTTATCACTTGTTTTGAAAAATTATTTCATTGCTGTCTTTTGACTGTGTTTTAATAAACATAGAACATACTTCAGAGCTTTTAATCCTTACCTACATCACCATTCCATCTTTGCCTCAATAACAAATGTACATGCTGCTTTTTGAACTGTTTCTTTGAAGTACTCAAAACCAGTCACTTTTACAGGCAAAATATAAGGCAGGATGTTTTCATGAAACATATGGCTGACAAAGCCTCAAGCAGACTGATGGGGATTATTGGAGGTTGTTCTTTTTTACTCCCTCTTCTGCAGGGAATAAGATACTGCTACAGACCATCTGGGAAATCCATCTAGCAAATCCCTTGTTGTTGCAGGGATCTAAGACAAAAATGATGAATCCAGTTCCTCACTTTTTTCCTATAGCATATTATAGCTGCACAATTGTTGTTTCCTGTAAGGCTGTAAGGTTCATTAAACAGAACTTGATGAGTGTTGTGACATTTAGTGAGCTGAACTGTTGCAGATCCTCTTGGAATAAAAGCCTATTACCTAGGTTGCCATTTCCAGAGGACTGGGCTCAGTAATTCAATCCTCTTTTCTGGTAACTGATATTATTACTGACATCTAGTACTTTTTTCCTAAAAACAAAATTTCAGCTAGGTCTTCCTAGGAGTATTTGGAAACAAATGGAGAAGAACGGAGGAGAATTAACAGAAAAAGCTAAGCCAGCAAAGGACAGTTAAAAGAATAGCAACAAAAAGAAAGATGAAAGAGAACAAGATAATTAAATAATTTCAAAGTCGAAATCTACGTCTCCTTCCTTCTTCTATTTAAAAAAAGTGATCTATTCACATCTCTCACATAACCTTGCAAATTCAGTTATTAGAATAAATAGTATCCCAAAAAAGCACTCAGTGTTCTAGTGTATCTAATTATTCCCAACAATTGCTATAGAGGGAAAATGGATAGCACACAAAAGCACAGTTTGAAGGTGCATCAAGTATTCGGCAAGACACTCGACCACTGGCATTCATTCAGCAAAAAAGATTAGAAAGGAAGATGTCTGCAACACAACTAATAAAAAATTATGTTTATTTTAAAAGATCAGCAAAATGTTGTACAAAAGTCATGGAAGGAAAAAATAAATCTTTTACTTCTTTCCTCCCTTTCTTCAGCAGCTGCCTTGGTATATAGAAAGGAATTCAACATCAGAGGAAAAAAATAGGGGTAACATTTCAGGATTATTAACTTCTAGAATAACAATATTTTTTTCAGGAGTGTAATGTGTGGAAAGCAGCCAGTTACCAAAGATTAGTTTTGAGGATCAGCTCTTCAACCTCTGCATCTGAAAAATAAAAATATGGCAGTTCATTAGCTGTAAATAATACAAATATGTAAACAATGACAAAATACAACTGCAGTGGGTAGTAATTATTGCTGCCTCATTATATCTTGCTCAATTTACCATCAAATAGTATTTAATCTTCCAAGAGCAAGATTTGCTCTCAATCTTTTTCTAGTTGGTCGAGGAACTGCATATGTGATAACAGAAGGAAAAGTGAACTATTTGACCTGGTAGGACTTCAACATAAATTCAGTTTCCTTCTAAAGATAAAACAAAAGAAAAAAACCCCAAGATTTGGGACTGAAGATATTAATACAAGGCGCAGCCTTCAAGGGATCTGCCAGAAACAAATCCTGGCTGAAGGTAACAGGAATTTGCCAGAAAGGTACAGACTTGGGTTCCCAGGCTGTTGAGTTACACAAAGTTCTTGGCTGTAAACAGGGAGGGAAGTAGGAATTTCTTACACCTTACCTCATTGATTGCAGATGCACTTGATAGCTTTCTCTCTTGTCTGAACACATGTTCAGCCACTAAAACAAGTTGGACAGAGTCCTGCATGCCCTCCAGGTACAACTGCTTCTGTTTCAGTCTGAGGGACCAGTGACTCCAAAGGTAAGCTTGAATGAGGCTTATCAGCTGCATCTGTGAGTAACACACATGTAATCTGGAAGCAACAGCACCACTGTCTGATACTTGACCAATCTGCACTTGTCCCTTTAGAAAAAAGAAAACTTCTGAGAAAATTTATAGAAGCTCACATTAAAAGTATCCTTTTCCATGTTGTTTTTACATTAGCTGGGATTTCATATGCGTAGAGAGCCAGATTGCAGTCTCCATTCGAGATATGTAAATCTGGAGTAGCATCATCAACTTCAGCTTAATTGTGCTGGATTTACATCATTGTAATGAATGCCCTGCAGGAAACCAATTTCATTTTCAAGTGCTTCTACTGAACATGAAAACCTGCTACTAAATGTACTTCCAATGGGAGGAATCAGACATAGAACTCATATTATCATAGACAAAAGGTTTTGATGAATGTGACTGTTAGAGAATGCCAGAGCATTCATATTTTCATACGAATACCACACTGATTTTTTTCATGCACCTGTAGTTGTTTCTCTTCATAATAACATTCTATTTAGACTTTTATTATGGGTAACCCCCCCAAATCAGAAGATTCAAGTCTGGAAAAAGCAGTGCTATATAAAATGAAATTATTTTTAAAGGAAAAGGCTTATTAAATCATTAAACTAGCATGATTTTTTAGGTTCAAAAATCCTGGCAGTGGTCTATAAGTATAAAAGAACTTCAGAGAACTATATTGCTTTCTCCAAACACCCAATAAACTGACTTTTTTGAGCTAGAAAATTGTGAATTTCTTGGCTTTCTCATTTTCTAAAAGTATGGGAAATTAAAGTGAAGGTGCTTGATAAAATGAGAAAGCAAAATATTAAGGCCACAGTCTTTGCAATGAGACCAACCTGTAAAACTTGTACATATAAAGCAAAAATAAAGAGGGAAAGCAAAACAGGCTACTTTGTCTCACTCTTGTGTAGGTGAGTGGGTAGGAAAAATTAGTTCACTAAACTCCTTGCATACACTTTTTGTTCTCCTTTCATTAATGTTCTCCCTTGAGGTGAGAAGAGGAGAGAAAGAGGAAGAGAGAAAGAAGATGAGAGAGAAGAGGAGAGGAGGAGAGGAGAGGAGAGGAGAGGAGAGGAGAGGAGAGGAGAGGAGAGGAGAGGAGAGGAGAGGAGAGGAGAGGAGAGGAGAGGAGAGGAGAGGAGAGGAGAGGAGAGGAGAGGAGAGGAGAGGAGAGGAGAGGAGAGGAGAGAGAGGAGGGAGGAGAGGAGAGGAGAGGAGAGGAGAGGAGAGGAGAGGAGAGGAGAGGAGAGGAGAGGAGAGGAGAGGAGAGGAGAGGAGAGGAGAAGAGAAGAGAAGAGAAAGAGAAGAGAAAGAGAAGAGAAGAGAAGAGAAGAGAAGAGAAGAGAAGAGAAGAGAAGAGAAGAGAAGAGAAGAGAAAGAGAAAGAGAGAGAAGAGAAGAGAAGAGAAGAGAAGAGAAGAGAAGAGAAGAGAAGAGAAGAGAAGAGAAGAGAAGAGAAGAGAGAAGAGAAGAGAAGAGAAGAGAAGAGAAGAGAAGAGAAGCCCCATGATGTAGTCTTGTATCACCTACTACACGCGATGGCAGCAGGGGTGAATTTCATCTTCTATCATTTTTACTTTTGAATCTCAGTACAAACTTTTTCCAAGGGTTAAGTGAAAAGCAGCAACGACTGAAACCATCAAATACATCAGATACAAATTAAGGCACAGCTGGAAGAAGTCACTATTCTCTCCTTGGTGCTGTGGTGGGAATGCTGGAAGCAAGCTGGAACCTTGTGTGAAGCTGCAGGCTCAGCCTGTGCTGATGTCTTGCTGCTCTGCAGGGTGTGTATCATGCTGGCCTTGCATTCTGCCCCCCTCTTACCTTGTCTGCTCAAAACCTAGTGTGCCAGTAACTCATAACATGTCCTGCCTACACCTTTCACCAGCCTTTGCTTCCCTCCTCCTAGGTTATTCATTACAGTAGCAAACTGAATTTCATGCCAAGCCTCTTGCTAGTCTTAATAATCAAGCCATGAAGTAAGGCTGTCAAACACCTGGACTGCAGACTCTGAAGATACTTGTGTTAACAAAACAACAGTCAGTAAATTACAGTATTGCTTTAACACTTTATATTAACTATAGAAACGAAATAAAATACAGCAATTAAAAAAAATAAAAGAAAATTCTAACTAAGGTCCAAGCAAGTAAAAGAGATGAGTGAGAAGTTCTGTTGGAGAGGAGGAGCTGGAGTCAAAACTGTTTTCTGAAGGCTCAACTAACTCTTAATCCAGATTCATTAACTGTAGCCTGGGCACTTGGAGGCATAAACTAGAAGGACAAAAGGGAAATTTTCTTTGTACAAAACCAGTCAGCCTACAGAGTTTAAGGACATGCTCAAAAGAGGAGGAGACACTTCTATCTTACCCTTTCCAGCTTTCCTTACTGTTAAGAGCTTGAGGTAACTAAATCATAAAAGCACCATGTGACAATGCTCCAGTTCAATGCTCCTGAAATCTATCTATGCCACTTAAACATAAATAATGGATGGTGATGAAAGAAAAAAAAAGAAATGAGAAATTTTTTAGTTATGAAGTAAAAAAAAAAAACAAACCCAAACCTCTCACTTCAATTAGATGTAAACCTGTTTTGCATTTCATTAAATAAACTTTTAAATAAATCAGTTCCTGAGCAACTCAACAAGCTACTACTGGTCTATATAAAAGCCCACTGTAACTTCTGAGGACTCTACTTGCTTTGGAAAAAGCCTTATACTCCCTTATATTCTGAGCACTTCCCCAAGCAAACCTGAAAACAAAATTACAGAGAGGAACTAGACAGACAATGACTTCATATGCCTCAGAGACACAATGTCAGATGTGATAATGTTCACAGAATAACAGGAATGTCCTTTCATATTTTACTAAGAGACAATCATATCTTTAAAAAGGAGACAGAGTGAGAAATAAACACATTGAAACTCTACCTTACTCCTCAGCAGTGGTGTCGATCTGTGGCTAAATTCACTTTTGCTAACCAGCTGGATTCACAATGCACCTTCAGATTACAAGAAGCTTATCCATGTATGTGTGTATTCAGGTCAGGCGGCTTGGATGGTTGTGCCCAGATTCCTTCAGTAATAATGAGCTCCAGCAAAGCAGATGTTAGAAAACTCTGCATCTGGGATTAACACCAAAGATGACTGAAGTTTTAAGTATGCAGGAACTTCAAAGGATTGATTCTTCACCCAGGATGTCACCCATGTTCTGGCCTTCAAATCCCATGCAAGGCTCCAGTTTCTAAATACCTTCTTAGAGCAGGACCTATCTTAAAAGTGGATAGCTTGCCAGGCTAACATGGCATAATGTAAAAATTTGAAATTACAGTGGCTGATCACAATAACAATGTTCCTTACATTAGTCTGAAAAAAACATCTTGAGAAACACTTCAAAAGCCCAGTAGTAAAAGAGTGACAGGAAGTAAGAACTTCCTTTTAGAAACTACATGAAAGCTCTACCTTCTGAGCCCCTATAACTATAATGACATGCACACACGAATGCAGTATTATAATGAAAGACCACTGTACGCAGTAACCATTATTTACTGTTCTCTCCTTTAAAACTGTTTTTCTTTTCAGACTGAGAGAAAAACAGCTTATCTTGTGCACTTCTCCATGCAGCCAGTTACACAACTGAGTGAGACATAACCCAGATTAACTTAGCCTGCCATATATATCCATAGGGAGTGGAGGTGTCCAATTTTTCCACCAGAAATTTTGTCTGGTAGAAAGAAGACATTAACCAACCCTTTGCAATTACTATCTGGACGGAAGGTATCTGGACAAAATGGACATATGGTGTGTGTCCTCCTTGTTAGCTTCCTTTAAGGCATCTCCTAGGCAATCACTATCAGTAGCACACATTTCTGCCTGGGAAATCCCAAGGAGAAGTATGGCATACTAGGAATTTCCTTTCTAGTACATACATAATGAACTATTTTTTTTAATCCAGGTAAAATACATGACAAAATGTAAGTATGTCTGGTTAGCTTAGAAACCTGTTTTGCAATACTTTATCACAATAAACTTGTTATCCAAATGCAGAGGAGACCAAATGATTTAAAAGGTTGTGGATTGATAATTTTTTTGTGAAAAAAATGACGTGGAAGAGATAAAGCTATATAATGAGTTTTCAAAATAAAATATATTGTCTAAGAAAACTCAAGATTCAGAAACAAAAAGTCTCAGCACTCCAGAGACTTCACCATGGTCATACAGAAACCCATCAACCTCAGACATAAGTATATAATGAGCTAAAATAAATCATATGTGCACTTATCTATTAGAATTCATGGAACTGCATTTCCACAGCATTTATACATGAGTAATTTCTAAGTCTTTTGTAGTCCAAAGACCCAGCCCTGTTAAAAGTAAATCTATACAGATACATTTTTACAGCTATACAAGATTTCACCAAGTTCAGTTTAGCCCTCAAGGGTTGCAGGAAGTTCTACTGCCAAGAGCACCTGAGTCAATCCAGAGGATCAGTTCCCTAATACCAGTTTAACAGAAGTATTTCTAGAAAGAATATATATACACATATACATATAATACGCTTAATATATATATATATTTAAGACTATGAAACCCTATTTCTTCCTTGCATATATTTTTTTCAGTGAATGGACCAGATTTTAAGCACTCAGCATGTGGTCTTTTTACACAATGATGTTACCACACATACTCACTGCATGAAACTGAGGGTTCAAAGTTACTCTGTCCACTGAAAACAATATTTTTAAAAAAACTTCTACCTATTAGCTGTAAGATTTTGAAAGATTATATGATAGAAAAATTAACATTTTTATCCCAACTGCTTCTTCTGATCATATTTCTATGGAATGCATTGCCAAATGGTAAAGCCCAGCACTACACATGTGAAGAAATTATCATTCCTGTAAACAGTGTTGTACAAGCAAACACCTACAAACCTGCTTGTTCCCAGAAAAACCTAATCTCTCTTAAACCAGACTGTGACCAGAGAAACTGTGGGTTCAGAATTAATAAAGCGTGTATATGATGCAATAACCAAAAAGGAGACATAGACAGAGCAGATCAGGCAAATGTCAGCTAACAGTTCTTCCCAGCTCCAGCCTATTGCTTCTGGGTTTCACAGAGATCTGGGCATTTCAAGCAAGCAATTTCTTCTGCAGGCTGAATGGGCCATTGGAGAAGCTGGAGGAAGTGTAATGTATTACTGCCTGCAATGCTAGCCTGATATTTAAGATATGTTCAAGGCCAGGTTGGATGGGTCCTGGAGCAACCTGATAAAGTGGAAGGTTTCCCTAGATCTAGAACTCTGTTAACTTTTCTTGTTCTTGATTTTGTTTTTCTTTTTGGCAGTGAATTATTTCCTTGTGATACTCTTGCTCAACTGCAGCCAGTAGGTACTGTACACAACTAAGAGCTTGATCATAAGCATTGCTCAAAATCACTTCTGGAGAGGTCCAGTAACCTGAATCACCAGTGGAAGGCAAGAGGACTTCCTTTATCAAGTCTAGGGCTTGAAAGCATTCTGTGATTCTTTATTATGTAAGATACCACTTAAGGTAAAATAGTAGTAATGATTTATATGAGTATATAGGTATGCATATGAAACATTGAGATGCTGTATTGTCATATTCTATTCTAATACATTGGTGGTGTTTGCTCCTTCTCAAAATACTTAAAAAGTACAAGTAGAATTAATCTGTAAAATATGAAATTGGCCACAAAAGTATTATTTTACTCTACTCTAAGTTTATAAATATCTGACAATACCCGAGGACTGCGTTTTCCTTGAAGTCTTCACTCTGTATTTAATATACTATACTACACACTGGAATATATACTTAATATATATACTTATATAAGTATACTTAAATGAACTACAAACATCAACATGGGCTTTGCTAGAACAAAAAGGGGAGAAAAATCTGCATTTTGTTGGCAGCATGGAGTGGGAAGGATGACAGTGAGTGATGAAAGAATATACTGATGTGGGGGATGATTCAGTCCACTTAAAATTTGTAGACTAACAAAGAATGAGATGGTTTTGATTGTCATCTCCGTTCATTACAAACAGATTTTTAACACTTTTTGGTACATTTTTTTTGCATCTGAGCTATAACTGATTAAAACTGGAAATTTAACATTAGGGTATGTTCTTGTCTTAGCTATAAATGAGTTCCACATTAAGACTCTTCTCTTTCTTCAACAAGCTTATTCATGTATTTGCAAGGAGAACGGCAGAAGCAGCAATGTACCTCAGGCAAAAGGGCCTGTGTGTCTATCAATATTTGGGTGACTGGCTTACAAAAGGTTCATTGGAACAATGTGGCCTGGAGCCAATGAAGATACTGTTCATATTAGCCAATTTGGGACTCACTGTGCAATATTCAAAGTACTGAGTAAATTCAGCATTGAAATGTATACACATTCTGAAAGAAGAGCCATTCAGAACATTTTCAAGAAAATGAAAAATTGTGGGGAAAAAAATGACACACAGATTAACAGGTTTTCATAAAGATTTTATGGAGAAGGTTTTGGGATATGTGTTTTGCTAAAAACTGGAATGGCCAAGAAAGGGAAAGGCTAACAATCTTCCGTTTAGTCTTCTTTCTTCCACCCATCAAAACCAGACACTTGAGTTAAAAAAGCATGCCAAGTGTTTTATTTATTTTTACTCCATAGGCAATGAAGACAGGAGTTAAAACTTAAGCATAAATGAATGTTGCTCTCTAGGCATTAGTCATGCACAATCTCTTTCTGGGTATTCCTAGAAAAAGTGATTTTCCCACATCACTCCCATTCCAAAGCCTTGCAAAAAAATGTGTCCACTCAAAATATGTCTATGTTGTCAGGTTATTTTGTAGTGGGCTACTGAAAGCTAGTGACTAGCATTAATAGTATCTGGGTACAGTACTAACATCCTATTATTGCTGCTGTAATCCAGTTGGGAGTTGCCAGATAAAACCCAGGAACTTGTCACCAATAAGATCAATAGACAACTTCTATGACACGGGCTATTTCTTCCTTACAGCATGCCCTTGTGACAAACACCTTCCTAGAAAGCTAGCTACCTAATCTATAGGATCTGTCTTTATCTACAATATAACCACTCTCGCTGCTTCTTACCCATGTAATGAAAACTATAGAGAAAAGCCCTCAGGGGATTACAGCTTCTTAAAGCAAACTTGTCAGTTTAAATTCAGGTAAGGTGCCTGCACAACACAAACAATGAGGAAGGAACAAATCAGTTCCTTTCAGATGTTGTTAATTCACGTGTACTAATTTGCTTGAGCATATGCACTTAACATTCATACACATTCATTCTACAGATACATAATTCATGTAATGAGATGGCCATCTGTAAATATGCATAGATATATGTATCTCAGAATACATCTATATATGTATCACATTATAAATGCATTTAGATATACATATTTCAAATGGGTAATGTAGACAATTCTCAATAAATGGGCTGATAAAATTCCTGCCTGCTGGAGAACTGCACTGGTTTTTGTCAGTGTGTCAGCACAAAATATATATATGCCTATATTTACCTATTAACCCATGTACATCTACAAACACTTACTGTACATATGAATCATGTATGTGTAACTGAGCATACAAATCTAGGTATAAAATTTGAGTAATGATGTGACAAACATTAGACACATTGCTTATTGCTTAAGTGCTTAGTTGGGAATAACCTTTCGTATGAACTCATTTTTTTTTTTCCTTTTCTAAGCTACACACTTCATATCTGGAGCATGTGGAAGCATCTTACCTTGCTTCCATTTTCTCTTGCCTCCCGTTCCATCTTGAGATCAGAAATTAGGAGAGTCTTGTATTTGTTCTTTCCATTACTGCTGTGATCATCTAGTCTGTATTCTGAAGTCAGCTGAGCAGAGAGGGGACTGTCACTCAGGTTCAAAGGCTGCTCATCCTCCTCCAGATTTGTTTTGCCATTACTGTTGGTTTCTGCCATCTCCCTGCAGTGTGTTCCCCCTGAAGCATTGGAACTGTGTCCCACGGTCTCATTGCCATTAAAACTCTCTGCGGCTGAATCATCTATTAAAAAATATATATTTTCAGTCACATGCCACATCATCTCTGTCCAGTTCAAACATAATTTATACCTTCACAAAGTTTCTCAAAATAGAATAGAAATGGTTTACATTACTAGCAACAGTACATTTCTGAAAAATGTGCACACACACTCCACACTTTCAAGTAAAAACTTTATGTAAATACATAAAATATTGCTAAGAGAAGGGAAATTATCTGGGCTGACTCCTTAGTGTCACTGTGTACACAAAAGGTAAGTATCACAAAGGATTTCTGGGGACAAAGTGACAAAGACTGCCTTAATCCACCTGTCTGTCCATATGTCTATGGGTCTATTTAGTCTCTTATACCTTGCTCATTACTGCAGTATTGCATATTTCTGAAATCAACACAGATGTGCATGGTATGTGCATGCACCCACTTCTCAGGTTTTAAGGGTGCAGAGCAGAGTATGTCATGCATAAACATCCTCTTGCACAGCTACAACGTAAGTACATCTGATGCATTCACTGCTGGCAGTAATACTGGAAAAATAACTCCAGAAACAAAGATCTGCTTTTCATTTTGCTCAGGTGCTTATTCACTTTGCTCCTTCATTGTGTGTCTTAAGATACCTAAAAACACTGCTCAATAAAGGATTAAATAATCAATCTGAAAGTTATGTTTGAAAACACTGGATATATTGCTGTTACTCCTAAGATTTTACATCTGAAATGTATGAAGAACAGGTGTGTTCACATGCTTACAGGTTTGTGTACCCTATGTCTCTCAGAACTGGAATTTGCCACCTGTGCTACTATTTAGTCCTTCTTCACTTCTAAACAACCTTTTGGCCAACAAGCCAACAAGTAAAACAATTAATCCTTGAATGGATTAAATGGCAACAGAATCTGGCTTTGCTTACTTGTTTTTCTCTGAAGTACATGGTTTTGCCAATGGTGCAAATACCTGCCCAGGGTTCTACCAGCCTATGCTTATTGCAGACAGTGAAGCTGGAAACAGAACAGGGGGGTTTGCAGACTGGAATGTGTACAGATTGAAACTGGAGATGTGGGAGGAGACAGACATTAACATATTATATTATATTATATTATATTAGTACCTTAATATACCATATGCTTGGGGGCCCTTCTAAAAAACTTCCATGGAAAAGAAACATATTTATATATATAAGTGGAATTTAAAAAGAGGAAGGACACATTCTTGAGAGGATGTGTTCAGAAATACTCATGCTTATAACTACATGACATCTATCAATAATACACTAAAAAACAACTATACACCACCCTCAGATCAGAATTTTAAAATTGAGGAAAATATTGCATAAAGGGGTCTAATTCAGCTATATTAGAGAGCCACAGACAAGCCATCATGCATCAATGGCTTGTTAGCTGTATTCATCCAACACTTAAACGTCATGAGGTACATAGGATTTGGCACACATTCTGAATAAATTTTAAAAATTTGCTTGGGTTTGTAAACCTAAAAAAACCCACCTAGTTTCATGAAAATACATAATAAAAATTATAATTTATATGCTCTTATTTAACGAACTTTCTTGTTTAAGAAAATGTTTTATAATTAATATCTGCAATTAAAAAAATCTATGTTTTGGTATGTACCATTTTTACATTACCTTTTACAAATACATGTATATACAATAAAATATATAACACTCCTAGAGCAAGACTTTTAAATATGTACACAAACCTATCTTGCAGCAGAGCAGTGTTCTGATTTAAAAACCTGAAGCTGCTCAAGGATTTCAGCTACATAAATGAATAAATCCTAAATATATTTTCTATCGTAGCCTGAGATTATGTCTTACAGGGCATGAAACATTAAAAATGTCAACATTCTGAACACAGTTTCAGAAATAAATATACAATTTTACTACAATAAGGTATAAAACATCATATCACTAACGGGTCTTTATTTTTTAAAGGAAATGGTTGTATTTACAAATCAATTTAAAAGCTCTGAGATATCAGAAAGAAACCCAGGTTTCTTTATGTAAGAGAGAAACACTTATTTTGGTTGCTACTGATGCGTACTTAGGACTGTTAACAAGTAATTGGCTTCTTGGTTATCAGTTTAACAAGTGACAGTTACTTTCAAATTAATTAAATCAATTACTGAATCAGTCACTGAGTGAGGGATGTCCCTCCCTTTGAAGGGCTCAGAAAACAAATGAGAAACCAGAGGATGTCAAGAGACACCTAAAAGCTGGGGTGCTGCCCACTCTGTAGCATACAAGACTGATCCCTAGGGAATTCTGTGTGCTGGCACTCAAGTGTCCTGGGTCATACAGTGCAGAGGAGCTACTACCAGGACATGGATGGCTAAATGGGAATGATGGAGTTGGAAGAGAGCTGTGCCTAGAGTCAGATCCAGCAACAACCAAGTCTGAGGCAAAGCTGCTAGTTTTGGCCTGTAATCATAAGCAATAATGCTTTTATTTCTTCTTTTTTTTTTTTTTTTCCTCCAAATGAATGGCTGACAATTCAAACTTACACATGTAAGAATGCAGAAGAAAAAAACAAACAGATATTCTATACTTGACCACAGCCACTGAAATATTCCTGTGCTGAGGAAATGTGATCAAGAAGTGTAATACTTTCAAGCAATAACACAGTACTTGTATGATTTTGACTTTGCTTAGCAAAAGCCTAGTTTCTTCATGGTAAATCTCAGTTTCCACAATAAAGTCAAATATCTGCTTTTACAGTCATTTAACCTTGCATGTTAGGAATGGGAACTATTGTCTGTTAGGATAATGTTCAGGTGAATGGCTACAATGCCTATAAATCACACTATTGCCAAGTATAGATAAATATGTATTGCCATAAAAGAGATCAAAAGAAAGAAAAAAAAAAAAAAAAAAAAAAAAAAAAAAAAAAAAAAAAAAGAGTGCTTTACTGCTAGTAGTTCCTGACAGATGTTACCAAGGTAACTAAATTACAAGGTTTAGTACATTTCTCATCCCTGGGCCGCTGGTCTATTTTTGCCAAGAAACCCTGAAGAGTGTCTGAGGTATCAGAAAACAGGAACACATCAGGAATAATTGCTTTTGGGGAAAAAGACAGGAGGGTCTGGCCCAGAAGAGGAAAGGCACATTTCACCCTTGGGTGTGGGCAGCCGTGACACCATCACCTTCCGGCCCCGTGTGTGGCCCCTGGGCTGGGGGCTGAGCCCCCCATCTCCTGGGCTTCAAGAACTCATGGCAGCCACACAGCTGCCAAGGAAGAAGGCTGATTTCATTGAGACTTCTGCCTCAGACCACCTTCCCTGGGTCTGACTGCCTCTCTGGGGGGAAGGAGGAGAGATCCCTCCTTGCTGTGCCTGGTGGTGTTGGCAAGCAGGGGCTGCACCTCAACCAGGGCCTGGGGAGGGACCAAGAGTTTGCTTACATGGTTTTCTGACCTTTGTTTACCACCAAACCTCAACAACAATAAGCCGTTCAATCTCACCAAACTTTTTTTCCCCTCTGCCCTGCAGACGTTTAGTGGCTTGGGGAGAGCCATGAGCAAGCCCAGGGCAGCCAAGGCTCTGCCCAGAGATGGCCACTGAGTGAGTGCTTTTCTGGGGTAGCTTGACAACTGATCCTCTTCCAATGGGAGACTTCCAATGAAGAAGAAGTCTTCCAAACCATGGACTTATTATTCCTTTTATTATTCCAGTCAGATTTGGTGCACGCTTCAACTTTCTTTCTTTTAAGAAAGCAGTCTTGGTGAGAATGGTGTTGACCATTTGACAAAACTGGTCTGAAGACAGATTTTTCCAGGTCAAAGAGATGTATTTTAGCCTGTAACAGAAGAATCTCTAATTCTAGCAATATCTGTTGTTTGAGGACACCACTACCAGGAGGCACTGAGGGGGAAAGGCCTGGGGCACTGAGGGGCCCTTCCCTGGGGCAGCAGAGAGGCTGGGGGAGCACAGCCGGGGAACATGGTGGCAACCCCAGGACCCACTGGTACCATGGCCCAGCCCAACCCCAGCCCCTAGATGAGGATCCTGTGGTCCAAGTACTCTCTGTGTTAGAGGTAATTCTCCAAACAAGAACTGCAACAATTTTCCTACTGTCACACTGGACCTTCTACATCCCCCTGAGGTGACACAAAGTGACACCAGCTTTGTTTCTCCAGACTTAAGAAGTCCACGTTCAGCCTTGTGGGCTCATCACAGTCACATCTATGTTAGATCCCCTCCCCCTGCTTCTGAAGGAAAGTGGGAAATAGTGCAAAAAATAGATAATGCTAAAGAAAGCCAAGCAAACAGACACTCTGTATACGAATTTTGATTCTCAGAACTGCTGGACCTTTCACTTCAATTATCTGTCTTTCACTGCAATTATCTGTCACAGACATTTGCATTATCATGGCCGAAACTGCTGCCAAAACCCAGTTTCTCTGCATTTAACCCCTCAGATTCTGCAAGGTGCTTTCCGTAACAGATAGTTTACAGGCACTCCAATTTAAGGGTTAAGGACAGGAAACTAGGTCTTAATTCATAAGATTATGTTCTTCTACCAAAAATGTCTAGATTTAGGAATAAGGAAACAACAGATATTGCTAAAGTTAGAGATTGTTCTGCTACAGGTTAAAATACAGCTCTTCCACCTGGAAAAATCTGTCTTGAGACCAGATTTGTTAAATGCTCAACACCATTCTTACTAAGACTGCTTTCTTAAAGGAAAGAAAGTTGAAGCATGCACCAAATCTGACTGGAATAATAAGTCCATCAAAGACCAGCTTTCTAAGAGGACAAATTTAAGATCTG
This sequence comes from Calypte anna, assembly GCF_003957555.1. NCBI lineage: Eukaryota > Metazoa > Chordata > Aves > Apodiformes > Trochilidae > Calypte > Calypte anna. The sequence goes on from NC_044245.1 coordinate 108,484,306, forward strand.
AGCTCTGATATAAGCATCACAAAAGTACTGTTAATCTCAAACTAAGGTACAAATACACAAATATCACTTGTCAGCTTGAGAGAAAAAAACTCCAGATGTTTTATAGGAACTCTTGCGTTACTCTTAGGGATCAATTTCATACTTTAAATCACACAGACTTTTCATACTGCTTGCAGGTAAGTCAGGAAGGAGTCAACAAGCTGTTCTACATAAAGTCAGATCTCTTAATAAACTTTTGCCCTCTCTCAATTTAATTCTCAGGCTAGAATTCATTTGATACTTAGAGTATGCTTAACTAGTTTATACAGCTGAGATTTCATCTACCTGAAACTTACTGAACATTTTACTAGTCAATAATCCAGTGCTGGCCTTCAGCTCTAACAGAAGTACTGTGACACAATCCTATAACCATACAGCCATGTGGAAGCTCAGATCTGCTGAAAGGACAGATGGTGATGGGCCAGGGAGCTATGGAACACTCATTAACTCTAAGAATGAATGAAGAGCCCCATGATACCAAAGCAGCTCTAACACAGCTCCCTTTTTCTGCCAGGAAGCAGCAGAGATAGCCTTTCCTATAGAATCACTGGGGGCAAATCACACTTGACAAACCTGATCACCTTCTACAAGAAAGTAACCTGCTTGGTTGATGTGAAGCCATCAGTGGACATTGTCTACCTGGATTTTTCCAAGGCTTTCAAGACAGCCCTCCATAGAAACCCCTTGGAGAAGCTGATATGCTATGGTCTAAACAAGTGGACTGCGTGGTGGGTGAAGAGCTGGCTGACAGACTGTACTCAGAGGGTGGTGGTAAATCATTTTCAGACCAGAAACCGGTCACAAGCAGGATCTCCCAGGGACCAGTGCAGTTTAGTATCTTCAGAAGTGATCTGGATCTTGAGATCAAGTGCAACCTGATGAATTTTGCAGACAACACCAAGTTGAGTGGTGTAGTAGACAGTGGCAAGTAGACACTTCAGAAGGGAAAGCCACCTTCAGGCAAGACCTGGACAAGCCAAAAGAGTGGGTAACAAGAATCTTAGGAAGTTCAACAGGGACAAGTATAAGGTCTTGCACCTGGGAAAACATAAACCAGGAGTGCAGCACAGACCGGGATCCACCCGGCTGCAGAGTAGCTCTGCTGAAAGGGACAAGCTCGATATGAGTGAAGAGTGTACTACAGCAGCACAGAAAGCCAAGAGGATGCTGGGTTGCATCAACAGGAAAGATAAAAAAGTCATCATTGTGCTCTACTCTGCACTTGTTGGGCCAAACCTGGAATACTGTGTTCAGTTCTAAGTCCCCAGCTATACAGTTACTGTAAGATGGGTAACTGTTCTTTCTAAAGGAAGGAGATTGAATATGAATGAGTTGAGTGGGATGAGTGAGACTAAAGCTGCTGGCTCTGCCAATGCAGGCTGTCAGAAAACCCTCTCTTAAAGACTGTATACTGAAATCCTGCATGAGAAAGGTTACTTTAATTTCTTTGGTCTTAGCAAGCCCAGTGCAGATCTTGCTAAAAAACACCTTACACACTTAGCAGTCTAACTCATTTGAAAAGCATCATTTGCAATAGAGAGCATTGCAGACTAAAGAGGGACAGACTCCATCCCTGTTCTGAGTTACTATGCTATTCTCCTTAATCTTGGGCTCCAATATTGCACGTGCTTTATTTTTCCTATGTTAAAATACAACTTCAATGAAAAGAATATACTACATAAGCAAATACTGAAAACTAAGGCATGCTACCAAACCTCCCTGACAGTTCTTGAAAAATAAATAAAATGCTGCACCAGTAGCAACAGACAGAAGGCAGTTTTGGGAGAGGAACACCCCGAATCAGACAAAAGGTGGTATAGAGTGCTGACTCACAAAAACTTCTGTAGTATGAAATAATTACAGAGAACTTTCTAAAAGAAAAGATGAGGTCATATTTCACTCCATCCACTTTTCACAATGACCATTTACTACCAGTTTGTCCCAGTTATGTATTCTGTTATGCTTAATTTACTTCACAAGTTATGTTTCAAGCATGGGTTCAATACCTAACTCAAAAGCCAGCCAAAACCAACTATACCTATTCATCTTCTCTATCCCTTTTCATATTATGATAAAGAATAGGAACTGAATTGATGGAGGTACAAAGGTGATTTCAGACTCTCTATTATTACTTATTTCATAAAGCAGAAGAATGGTCATAGTCAGTCAGATCAAAAATCCATTTAGTTCAATATTCTATCATCCCCAACAGCGGCTATTAGGAGATGTTGAGGAAAGAGAATAAGGCAAGCATATACAATTCTTCCTCCTATGGCTTGCTGAGCCTTTAATAATTTCCAACTCAAGGTCCTTCTGAGCTCAGTGAGGTTTCTAGCAACATACTGACTCTCAGCACATTTCTTTCCTATGCAAATACTCAGTTTCTCTTTTAATCTGTGTAAACCTCATGATGCAAACCTCTTCTCTGCTACTCCAAAAAGTTATTGTCAGTATTCATGTATCCACTAGAAAGTCAGTACTGTGTCAAGCAAACAAGGAACAGGAAGTGCACAAGAGCCTTTCCAGAGGGTATGAGTGCGGTGACGTGCACAAGCTCAGTCCCTTCATTTGCAGTGAGACTGCACTTGCTCCATTGTAAGAATATATATTAGTTGTCCTCTTAAACTAACATAACTAGCGTTAACAATCATGGAGGAGTAGGTCAGGAGCTACTTCATATCACTACTTACTGCATGTGTTTATGAAAAGAAAAAGGAACAATGCAAACTACAATGCAAATCCTTATCACTGTCAACAAGATTACAGTAAATTTGATATACACATGCACATACACAGTGGAATCAGTATTAGCCTGGCTGTAACTCTTATTTCAATTACTAAGCAAATCCCCCAGTAATTTACAGTTTTTCCACGGATAAATGTCTCTTCTTCTTAGAGGCACAGAACAGGCAGATATTTTATTCAATTATAGCATTAAATAACAGAACAGTGAACAACTGCTACTCCATGACATAAGCAACTAGCAGAAAAATAACGCTGCCCTGTCAGTCACAGTGTTATAGAAGGGCTTACTTATAAAGCTTTATGAGTGACTGCACACCTACTTTGCCTGCAGAGTTGCTGCCTCTGCATACACACAACAAGGAATGGAAGCAGAATGGCTATTAGGAGACTACTGAACATGTAAATAAACAATTGAATAGCTCACTGGGTGCACAGTAGTCTTGTTATCACCATGCATCTAGTTTGTACTTGTGCTTTGGCATTTCCACTTCAAAAGGCACAGCCCTCACTGCCTCTGGGGAGAAAACTGTGGTTTTCCCTTTGCTCTGGAGATACCTCTGGGGCACTTCTTTGTGGCAGTCGCTCTATCAAGCAGTTCTTAATATAGAAAAGCTGAAATTCTTCTAAAAGTTTTATGTGGCACATGGTATCATATTTCAATGTCGTCTGGCATTGAGAATTGTGGACAAGTGTTATAGGGGCAGGTTTGCAGCCTGCTAACAAAGGAGTGATGCCAGAGGTATTGCCTCACACTTGTCCCCAAGCAGAACTCCAGAGTTTATTTATACGAAGCTAGAAACTGCATAAGGCTGGGACATGGGAGGGCTAGCAGAGCTCAGAACAGACTAACTCTGACTTTTAAGATTCACTGAAATTCCAGCCATGGACAGAAGGCTTCAGCAACAGTGATGTTTGAGACAGCAAGATGGCAAGAGAAATGTGAAGCCTTTTCCTAAAAGTAAAAAGCAACCTAAGAGATCTTAGCCTCTCCTCTTTCTTGCCCCCCCTGGAAAAGGCTTATGCTGCTCTAGCTAGAGGCTGGAGGGTGTGTAGCAGCAGCTGCTGCCCTTCCTGGCAGCAAGAAGAATCTGGTACTGTGCCAGCAAAAGACAAAAGGGTAACAAGAAGGTTCACTTAGTGCCTAAATGTCAAACCAACTGGGTCTGAAAGGAATTATGTTAAACTTATCTGCCACTCAGACCTAGTGTATGTGTGTGACATCATCTTTTACTTCATCAGGATCTGCCAGAAGACAACAGCAAAGAGGAAAGATCAAATTGGAGGCAGCAGAGAAAATTATCTGCAGACTGGCTGACCCCAATACTGGCATTTTTAATCAAGCCCCTTTAAAGTCTAAAAACTATCCTACCAGCTCTGGTGTGTCGAGTGGGTTCACACAGTGAAATCAGCCTGCACTTCCTTTTGGAACAGTGAAGCCCTGAACACAATCAAGACAAAGGATTGCTTAGGAGCCCTGCACCTAACCTTCAGCAAACTGCTGCCTGATGCTCTATAAAGACAGCAAGGCTATAGAAGAGGATGCCCTCAGGCTCATTACAGTCCCTTCATCAGTAAAACTATGAGAGAAAGAGAGAAGCCTTAAGAGCAAACAGAAATGACTGCTTTGAGAGTTTCACACATCCTTAGCAACATTTGACCCAAATTCCCACTTGGACCCCTAGTACAAATTGCTGGATTTACCTGTCTGCTATATTCCTAACAGAAATTTAAGCAGAAGATGCTTCTTGAAAATAAAAAAAAAAAATTAAAAAATCATGTCTCAATATTTTGCCTGTCACTAGAAAACTACAATGGAGTAGAAATAAGAAAAAGATGCTACACCCCTATCTCCCCAGATAAAAGAAATGAGAAAAACTACACAAATATAGAAAATACAAATATATTTCTATACAAATATAGAAAAAATAACTTCGGCTGATGATCAATAGATGCTGTCATATTTTAGGTCTTATTTTATAATAATTCTGAAGAAAATTTGCAAACATTCTTTGTTCTATATCTGGGATTTATACACTGTCTCAGTGGCTATAAAGTAGTTATTCTGGGACAAGGAGTAGCAGAGGTCTAAATACCCTCTTAGACTAATATTTTGTGTTTCTATAACAATGAATATAGTTCAAATGAGTCAGCAGCATAACTGTCAGTAACTATATTTCTACAAATAGTTTGTACACGTTAGATCCTTCATCATCAGGACTGTAGCTACAATTCGGGATTTCAAAATGATGATTCAATTTTTAGAATTCTTTTACAATGAAAAATATTATTTAAAGACTTGCATCATGTAAATGAAAGCCATCTTGTTATTCACATCTGTATACTAAAAGCTAGGACAAAAAAATGCTTTTTTGTATTTTTTGTATTTTTTTTAGTTTTTATTTGATTGTTGGTAAAATCAACTGGGCTTTGCAAAATACTTACTTTTCAAGTACAACTCTGTCCCATCCTTTCCAATTTGTTCTCTCCACTCACACTAACACATAGGTTTTCAGAATTTCCTACTCAGAGGAAGGCATTAGAAGGCAGCTTGGAAGTTTATAATAAAGTTAATATTTTTCCACTAAAAAACTGCACAGCCCAAGACAACAGAATCCCAACCCATGGAATACAGTCCTGGCTGAAAAATGGCAGATCTGTAAATGTCCACATAGATCCATGAGATGAGGCCTTTACCACCAACTGGGTGATTTCAAGCAGATGACTGCAGACTTCCCATGAAGTAATCATACTAGAGCACCGTTTCTTCTGCCTTCATTAAAGTCACCACTTTTAAATCCCAGCTGCCTCATAACACTGCAGATAGACATGGTGACTTCCAGTCTGACCAGCAAAATTAAAACATGCTCCTTCATTTTCAGAAATTATTTACAGCACAGACATCAAAAGTAAGTAATATTTTTTTGCAGTTCCCAATACATAGTTGAGCATTTGGCCACACATAGCCTAAGAATGGACTAGAATAAGAGGTATCTGCAGATAAAAAAAGAATGATTTTGCTTGACGTTCTTTCAGTACAATACCTCTGGCAAGCTAAGTAACTACGATTCAATGCACAGAAACTTCACAAAACCCAAAGGACTGGGTAGATAGTCCTGGCATATCCACTGATGTTCCTCACCAGGGCTCTAGACTTAAAATGTTCACTGCCATGCATCTGGTTTCAAAGTCTTCCTCCTGTTGCAATGCAGTGGACCAAGCTTTGGTGTCATGCAGAGCAACTATGAGAGGATGCATTGAACCGAAGTGTAAACACAGGAGGGGAAAATTTAAAAACTATTTGCATTTGAATACTTTTTCATACAGACTGTATGTGTTCTGGGACAGAATACTGCTTGAGCAACTTTCAACAATTTTCTTCTCATTAAAGGCAGTTAGTTTGCCCTTGCTGAAAAATCACTGAGGGCTAGTCTCAAAACCAGGTATCTCAACAAGGCCCTAAAGTTAAGCAAATAGAATACCACCCTTCAGAGAGAACCCACTAATTGTTTTGCAGTTCTTTGCAGATTGGAGAGATTTCTTAAGAAATAAAATAACTAGTCTGTGCTTCTAACTCACTGAATGGCTGTGATTAAGCAACTGGGTAGTCAAATTTGGTGAGTATTTGCACCACGTGCTTTTCCTGTGCTTTGCAGTATTGATGAGGTAACATTATCAATGAAAACTAAGAATGTTTTAGCCACAGGGAATCTGTTCAATTCTCACTGTTTATGTACAGATTGTTGTTAAAGGTCACTGTTGCGGGAGGAGCCATTCTTGCTCCTGAAGCTCGACGAGCTGCTGGTCTCTTCCAGGACTCCAGCCACCACACAGCGCTTCCAGGGTAGAAGTGCAGCGGGAGGAGCCCTTCCTGCTCCAGAGGCTCAACGAGCTGCTGGCCTCTCCATGCCTCGCACCAGAGTGAGCTGAGGTCTCCTCTGTGGGTGTGTGTCCCACCTTTATTGGCCCCCTGGCCTTGCTCATGCCCAATAGGGGCCTGTCCTAATCAGGCACAGGTGGACTCACACCCACTCTTTGGCAACTCAAGGCACCTGGTTTGTCTTCTCTACAGGTAACAGCACTTGAAAGGGAAACAATAAAACCATACGAAAGTTTCCAACTCTAATACCTCCTTGGCCTCCTTATACTATGGGATTGGCTAAGAATTCAAGGCAGCGTAAAATTTTGAGAAATGACCATTTGCTGAGTTGGCCCAATGGATCTGTGTGTGGAAATCTGCAGGCTGCTCCTGATAAACAAATTATTCTGCCCACCAGTGATGTTCTCTGTTGGAAGGCTAGCTTGGGGAGAGCCTAGAGCAAGAGCATTCACAGCAATGTTCAGTGCTATTTTAACTATCAAAATAAAGGACACTGATGTTGCAAAATCCACTACAGAATCTGTTTTCCCTTTAATATCTGTAAACAGGATCATTTGGCCCAAAATACTCTTTGTATTTCTAAGGCATCACTATTGTATAGCTACTTTAATCTAACCAAAATGCACATTAGAAGCAGAAACAGATGTATGGCAAACAGTTTTATGGCAATCCTGATCCCAAGCTTCCACAGAAATTAGAAAATGTGGAGTATTTGAAAAAAAACTCAATACAGAGAATAAGTAAATTCTGCTGATAGTCTTTCTCCTGTTTAAATAATGCTGTTTAAATGCTCATCAAAACAGCTTAATCCTGGGAATTTGTTTAAACCCCAGCTTTCCTTTGCAGTTCTCACCATCACCTACATGATCACCCTCCTTCCTAAATAACAATTCTGTATCAATTCTGAAGAAATGCATTTTCCAGAAGCTTAAATTTTTTTAGATGCAGAACATGGATCTGAAATTAGTCCTGGGTAGAAAGTTGCTATCACTGGATCTAGCAGAGAAGTTTGTATGCTGCAAAGAGAAACACAATGTATCCCCATCATGAAGAGGATGTTATTTACAATAACTGTTACAATCATGGCAGGCTGCTATCTTTTATATCCAGTGAAAAACAAACAATAATATCACTATTCAACAGCATGGAATGCCTAGTGTGACATCTCTCATGGAAGCACAGCAGATTTTTCCATCTCTGCAATTAATTACTGCCATCAGAAAAAAAAATACAAAAAAAAAAATAGTACCAACCCATGCCAAGAACAACATAAAAAAATAACCTAAGTTGAAGCTGTAAATAGTAAATGTACTCCAAGCAAATCTATTAATTGTACTTCAAACACAAATTTGGGTGGGAAACTCATTGCAAATGGCTCCTAGAGGTGACAGCTTCTGAGACTGTTCCTTATTCTGCATAGGAATAAATGGAAAACTTCAGAGCTGGATATTTCATTGGTCCCAAAATTACAAAATATTCTGGGGAAAGCATAATTCTACTACCTCATCTAAGTGAGTGTGACAGGCTCCAATATTCAGAAAAAATGTCAGTTCAGGTGCTTACAAGTTACAGCTGTCAAAGCAAAGAAATAGTTACCACCTTTGATTCTCCAACACATGAACAAAAAACATTTTAGAGAACTCAAAGGGCAGCGAAGAAAAATCCTCTCTTGATAACCCTTAGCAGCTTTGATAGAGAAGCATTCAGAAGGTGGTCTGAAGATACCATCTTCCTCTTCAGAAAAGTTTCTAGTATTTAAATGATACTCTGGGCATCCCCCTTTATGAAAATAGATAAATTTAACTTTTCAAGTTTCTGGTCATGTCTTCCATACGTTAGCTGAAGTCCCTGTACAGTAGGACACAGAGTCAGTGCCTTTCTCCTGAAGTGAGAACTCCTCACTGAATATCCTGTTATATACACATTATGAACAGAACAAAGAAAATGAACAATGAATAGATGGAAAATAGAACAATGGATATAGATGCAGATGGAGCAGTTGTTGACGCAGAAAAACACAGAATCACAGCTTCACAGAATGGCAAGGGTTGGAATGGACCTTAAAGATCATTTAGTTCCAACCTCTCTGCATGGGCAGGGACATATTCCACTAGATCAGGTTGCTCTGTGACTTGATGATGATCAGAAGTTTGAATTGGCATCTCTCAACCCTAGGAGTAACTTGAGGCTCTTGGAGTTTTGGTCCAAAATCTTTCATTCTCAATGTGAGAAGACTTTGAAGATTAAAATTCTGTCAAAAGTGCTTTAATTTCAACATTATCTTCTTCTGAAGAAGACAGCTCTGAATTGAAATATCTACAATAAATGGCAAAAAACACTTGACAAGTTCGGTGAAAATCACTGGTGTGGAGTCCCTTTCATGTAGATGCGATTACCTGATCCTCAAACAGTTTTTTTACCCAAAATGAATTTCATTAAACTTCAGCACCTGCAGCTTCTGCAGTTTCTACACTATAAGTCCCTGCCAAACTCAACACCACAGATGCTGCTGCAGGAAATTAAGATGAAACACAAGGAGTAGAGGCTGAGCTTTTCTAGTGGAGGTGGATGTATGCTGACAGCACATTTGCAGAGTAAGAGGGCTGGTACTGCTAATGCAATTTCTTCATCGTGGTAAACACAATTTGAGCTATCACAACCAATCTTCCATAGTTTATGTAGTAGCACAGAGCAGAATGGAAGGACATTAGTGAATATCCTAGTGCTCTTCCCCTTGGACTTGAATATCCAGAACATAGTTTGATCAGATGCCATTTGCTTTGCTGCTGGCTGAAAAGCATTCACAATTCACAGGAGCAATCAGGATTGCTGATGTTGCTGCCATCAGCCCCCACACACAGTAGTTGTCTTCTCCTCAGCATGTTTCAGAAAACAATTTTAACCATAATGACTAGAGAAATGACAAACTCAAAATGGCTAATTACCCACCTAAAGACAGACCATTAAAGGGGTCCAAGCCAGGATACAGTAACTAATCTACTGTCAAGAATAAATTTGCAACAAGAAATTAGAATGTGCTACGTGTGAAAAGATTGATTGCTGAAATCTTGAGCTCACATTCATCCTCCTATCCCCTGTAAAACTCCAGGTGGACTCTTCTGTTGCTGGATTCCCATTGAATAACCTTCTGTACATGTACCTTCCTCATGCTCTTTGCAGCCACCTACTGTCATGGCCTTACCAATGACCACTGGAGAAGAATAAAAAATTAAGTTTGCTATGGCCAGAAACGTAGAAAACTAGAAAAATGCAACAAAACCAATTCCACTCCTTCTAGTATTAGGGCTGCCAGACAGACAGCACATAGCATCTCAACTACCACTAGAAACAGAAAACTCACCCAGGAAATCTTGGTTTCTGTCCCTATGTACTTGGCATTGTTGAAAATTAACATTACTATTCTGCTTAGATCTTCAGCTAAAGAACTTACTATATAGAAAGCCACAAATCCAGCAGCCCAGCACTGAGAAAGTACTTTTTAATTAACTGCTACAAAGCTGGCAAGAAAAACATCATACACAGGGCTGAAATCTACTTTTGGATGCATGCAATTTTAATCTCACTAGAGTCAACAGGAGCCAGTGTGCATCCAGCCTGGGAAAATATTTAGTCCATCAAATTCATGCAATTTACATACAATTAGTGGCTTCAGAGTTGTATTTTGAGGAAAAAAGGAAGATAAAGGAGATTTAAAATAATCAAAATATTCCTATGTGGCTGGTTATTAGTGTTACAAATTAGGACAGACTGTCAACTCGAAAGACATTTTTCAAATCCTTGCAGACTTGTTTAAACAAAAGAAAAATACAAATATTAAGCAAAATACTTGAGCTGATGTTTAAAGACAAAATCTCAATAGATTTAAATCTCCTGTTCCAACTGAAAATACATTACTGTAATGGAGGGACAGTTCTGCTACCTGCAAATTGGCCATTTATAATTTCTTTGGAAACTTGACATATATACATACATTTTAAAGGAATTAAACAGGCAGAGATGCCTAAGAAAAAAGAATGACTTGTAAGTAAGAAAAACTAGCAGCACAGTAACTTCTTTCTTACTAAAGTAGGAAAGATAAATTTCTGATATGGGAAAAAAAACCACATTGTATGCAGAGTTTGTATATAGTATAAATTTTTTATATCTGTTATTGATTTAATGAGAATAGCAGTAGAAAGATGCCTGCTGGAACCAAATAGAGTTTGTGGATGTTAAAAGATGGCCAGGTTCCACAAGGTGCAGTGCACCACCTGGGAAGTGCTGAACATCCTACCTATTTTTCCATGGATGTGCATCTCAGTGAAAGAGGGATAAATTGTTAGTGATGAATTCCAAATGGAGGTTGTAGGCAGCAGCAGTGCTGTACCATTTTGGGGGGTATGGGGTGGTTTACAATAGGGAAAAATATTTCAAAGAAAGCAAGCAACACGCTATTAACATATTTTCTGTTTGGTGTCATAATTCAAAACCTTGACCTGGTGAAACAATATATACATTAAATCATCCTGATTACCTTTATTTATGGAAAATACACATCAGAGAGCATCATGTTAGCCAGTGCAACTCCCAGAAGCAAGCAGAGAGCCTGAACAGGAGGACAGGGTGGCACAGGGAGAAGACAATTCAGGAAGAAGGCAATATCTGCAGGAAGCAGGAATGTTGAGCAGAAATGGAATGAAGAGAAAAGCATCTGCAGAGGAGTGACCCACTGCTGAGGGGAAGCCTGCATTCCTCACAGCTGGAGAGTGCCATAGAGGAGCCCTGGCAGAACATACTACTTCTAGTACTTTTAAGAGTTTAGGAACTCTTGACTTCTTTGAATACAACAAGCAGAGTCACCTCTGCTTTTTAGTTTCTGGTAACTCAAGGATATTAATTGTATTTAAGAGACAGAGACAGGAACTCACTCAAGTCTGGGAGGACTGGGCACTCTCCCATTTGTCTCTGCCCTGGTGTAATACATTCCCACTGATACAAGGAGTGTTCACACACCCTTGTTAGGAGAGGATGGAACATGGGTTATTGGTTTGGATGCAGGCTTTCAACCTCACTGCACTCCCTCACATGCAGTTACTCCTGTTTACAGCTGGTGCTTAAAGCTGTTTAGAAATGCAGACAAGGAATTCCAGTCCCTTTGTGAAAATCTAGTCCTAGCAAAACTTGGGCCCGTTTCCTCAAATCACACATTTTTCAGGAGGCAAAAAAGGCAAGCCAATGTTTGACCCACCAACATTATTCAATAAATGCTGAAGAAGAAAAAAAAAACAGAAACAAATCATGGCCTTGAGGTAAAAAATCCAACTTTTTGCTAATTAATTTAATAAAAGCACACACAAGATAGAAAATTTGTGCAGTTAACTATCTAAAAATTTTGAAAAGGTGTAAGCAGGTATGTTAGAAGGAGTTTCTGAAAACACAGCCTCACAGAAGTCATTAAAATATACAATGAACTCTCTAACAAATGTTTCCTTGTGTTGTTTTGTCACAGAAGGGACTTCACTAATTTATAACAAAAAGTAATTTGTTAGTGCTTGTTTTAATGCAGAATATTTGATTAATAATCTCTTACCCTGATCCCCACTCTGCATGGCACTTTTGTGAGTTCCCTGTCCCATAGGTCTACCACAGACTTGAGGGGCAAGCTGAAAAATGGCTTAAAGCTTCCAAAATGACAAAAGAAGCCAGACATCATCTTTGATTGTCAGTTCTTTCACTACTTGGTAAATGAAACAAAACAAAACAAAAAAAAAGGAAGTTTTCCTGTACTAAATTACGAGCTTACATGCAAATCTTTCTGAGCTACCCTGGGAGGAAGGAGAATTAAAACAACTGTCCCTTCACTACATATTCCATGGACCCAGGTCTCTGGAAAGGCGACACGGGGCTCTTTCACTGTATCAGTCAACGTGCTGTCCCTTTATACACTGTAGACACACACAGAATTACAACATATGCAGTTTCTTTATGAGGACTGAGTGTGTTTATTAGGGTTTTTTTTGTATAAATATTTTAGATAGAAGAAGATACCTTTAGATAGAAGAAATGTACCTGTCCTTCAAGGTGAAAAAAAGTCTCTTCGTTCCTTGGTGCTGTATTGCCCTGAATTGCTAATGGGCCTCATTAAAACAAAGACCCCATTTGTCTGCATATGTATATGCACCTATGTATTGCAAAACCAGATATGCATATATACATTTTATACATCTAAAACACATTTATGCATAAATAGATCTAACTTAGAGATGACTGCTATAGACTAATAACCATTAAAATTAATAATAAAGTTATTTTTTTATTAAAAACTCAACAGTAAAATCATGCATCTTAAAAATGTAAAAATACATGGGCTGAACATATAAACTGCTGGAAGAAAGAAGTTTAGGAAAAGCTGACAGTAATAGAAAGCACACAGGTAAAATCTTACTGCAAACAGTCTAGTTTAAAGCTGGGTGTCTCGAGCATCTATTAAAGTGAAATACAGGACCATATCAAAGAAAGCCAGAGCAGTAAAATAACCAGAAATGGAATAGCTAGAATACCCTCTGCTTAATTCTACCAGCAAAAAAACAAACACACATTTCACAAGCTGCATCATGGCAAACACTACTTCAGTTTAGATACATTGAAATGAGTTTTCCTCAAAGAAAAGCTCATACTACGAATATATACACCTTGAAAAAGCTCGTTTTTCTCTGTTTGGGTTTTAATATGAAGAAAAAACAAGGCTGAATCAGGAGTTGCAAATTTTCATGCTTAAATTGATAATTCAGCACTTTTGCAGTTGAGTTTGCAGCACACACAGCTCAGTTCCCTCGCTCTTTCCCGCTTATTTTTCAGCACACAGGAATTCTCAAGCACGCTGCACAGAGCATCCACAATTTGTAAGGCATGCTCATCATCACTTGTTCAGCTTTATGCACCAAATGAGACGTGCTTCAGGCTCCTGGGTGTGCATCTTATGATGATGTTTTCAAATTTTATCACCTAGTTTCCAGGGAACTGAGGCTTTGTGTCTATATTTGAAATACCACCTGAACGGGTGAAACATATTGGTATTCCACACACAGCCTCCTGCTGTCATTCTACTGTTGGCATGGGACAGTCTTCACCAAGACTTAGAAAACCTCATTCAATATTCCTCTCTGGAGGATCTGACACTTACTGTGAATTCTGCTCTTCAACTTAAATACCAGTGTCTGTGGCAGGCCAATTCTATCATTGCAGATACAGCATCCCTCAGGCGAGGTCCAACCTTTCTCTCGCAGTGCACCCAGGGATTAGCTTGACTTCCCCTAAATTCTCTCCAGTGCACAGTGCGAGCTAATCTTTCCTGTAGGAAGCAGGAGATGGGGTTGCCATGACAACAGAGCACATTCTAGCAGTGGGACCACTGAGACGAGCTGAAAAGACGACAGTGAAACATGCACTCAGCCTCCCTCCAGGGCTACGGGCTTCTTCCTCCAGGATTTAATTCCCCTGCAAGTTTACTGACAGGCGGAGAGGTTGATTAGCTATGTATTTTGCTAAGGGGAGATTGCTAGTTAAGAATATGGTTGAGAGATCATAGCATTATTTAATGAAACTGCCGTTCCTGCTGATATTAAGTTGCTGATTTTATAAGCAGTGTGGCTGCTTTTAAACCACTATTTGTTGGTACACATTGGTCCTACGCTCCGACCACGCTAACATCTCACTGTAATGAAGTAAAAGAAATAAAATCACAAGCCAAGTCCTGAGCCTCAGCTTTGGTTTTCCAGCATATTGGGCACACGATCTTTCTTTTAATGGTTTTACACTTGTACATGTACATGCACACAAAGAGCACAGTCTAACATCTGTGTTTGAAGCTCAAAGGTTTCTGCTGATGGGGGAGGGGATACAAAGAAAAGCAAATCACCGCAGCCATGTGTCTTACATAAATGACAAAACAGGCACAATAAGCTTTGGGAGCCCTGCAAAAGAAAACTGAGTAATCCATACTGTAAATATCAGCTATTGACTGCTGCAGAGTAGCATCTAAAAATCTTATGCCTTAAATGTTTGTTCTCAATGAGAGAAATAGAAACCTTTTATAGCCTCTGCATTTCAATTATTGATACATTTTTAATTTTTCAATCAGATTTTAATGCAAAGGGTTGGGTTATTTTTTTAGCTTCTCTTACAAAACCACACAACATATTACTGTCGTAAATTCCTGGAGGCTGGAGCATGACTGTGTCTTCTCGTATTATTTCATCCACAAGCATGTCTCACTGAGCTTTCACATTAAAGAAGCAGCAACCAACAACGTAAGGCCAGGCTATAATCATGCTTTTACCATCCATGCACAGAGCAGACTCCCTCCTCCTTTGTCCTTTACTCTTGAGCAGGCAATGTCTGTAGTTACACACACAACACACCTCAGCAGCAGGTAAGACTCGCCAGTCCTTCCACTATTTCTAATGGCTTTGTAATGGTCTTCCTACTTGAGTACTAGAAGAGCTAAAGATGAATCAAATCTACATCAGCTCTCCTCTCTCTGGAAATTTTAAAGCAACCTCCATGATGGTCTCTGATACATGAAAGACCAGGAGCCCAGAGGCTGTGTTTAGCCAGAACTCCTGTGGGGATATTAGGGGTGGGGGTACAGCAGGCAATATTGTGGGCACATAGATGTGTAACAGCTTTCTCTGTACAAAAGTCATACAGCATAGCTGGCAGGTTAGTCCCAACTAACTTAGCTCACCAAACCACATGAGGCCAGGAATAAGGCTTTGGTGGGAGAGGTAAAGTGTCTTCTTTGGGAGGCACCTGGAATGATAAGGGAACTGTTGGAAATGCTGGGAGGATGGGGAAGCCCAGGTCAGGATCTCCAAATTATCATCAAATCACTGTTTTTTTTTTCTTCTTTCTACACTTTCATTTACAGTGAGATGCCCCCAGACAAAACCCAACCAAATAGAAAGCAGAAAATTTCTTTTCCATGGATAGACAGTATTGCACTTCTGCAACCTTGAAAAGTATCTCACTGTTACACAACCCTTTCAGTTTTACCTTAATTTGGATCTTACCATATGTCAGGAATATACATGCACAAACCAGTATCTCTCAGAATCTGTTGGCTCTGACTCATCCCACAGCTTGCTAGGAAGATGAATTACACCACACAACCACACAGTATAGCACCTGCATTTGTCATCATCTAAATAGTGTCAGGTTTTTCTTTCTTTCTTTTTTTTTTTTTTCATTTCCACTTTTCCACTCAAGTTCTATGCAACTGGACAAACGCCAAATCATGTAAGTGAAACATGGTTCTGCTTTAGAAATCATTGAGCCAGAATTCACAAATACTGAAAAGTCTTTGGCTAAATAATTTTCAGCTTGAGGGACAGTACTTTACACCTTCCATTCCACTGGGAAACACTGATATTTGTAGGCATGCAAATTGGTTTGGAAGACACAGGGCACATAATCTGACGCTGAATGATGCTACAGACTTTTCCTGTCATATGCTGTCTCCTCACATTGCTAAAAGAACAGTTAACAGCAAAATTAATGCTGTGAAAATAGCTAAACTACCGATAAGTTTAATGAAAGTTAAGCTCTGTTTCATTTTTTGTTTCAAAAACTATGACTGCAGAAATCAGTCAATATTGCCTTTAGAATGCAAACATTCATTTCTTAACCCTCAGGCACAGAACTTCCAGTTGATATTACTGTATCCTGTGTTTCTGGAAATTCAGTCTTTCAAGCAAATACAAAACATAAATACTACATAAATCCTTTTGTCCTTGGACAAGGAAAGGATGCCCTGTCCAGCACCCTAAACCAGTAGCATACAGTTACTAAAATAGACCCAAATTAAGCTTCTTTCCCTTTCTGGCTGAAACTTCTTGGGGTTTATTTCACATGAATACCCAAATCATCCCCTCAGCAGGAACACACCCTCTCACACACACATGGAGAAACAGAGACACTTTAAATGTGTAAAGCACAGAGACCTCCTGGAACATCCAGCACCTCACAGTTATCCCTATCACACAGATATGTAATTGCAGGGAAAGGCAACTGGCTTTCTGAACACAGGTGGAGCTTGCCAGAACAAGGGTTAAGCTAAATCGAAAGGTGATGACATGTATTCAGACAACTAAGGAACAACACACACCTATAGAGTCATAGGAGCAGAGAAGATGCCAGAGATGCCTGTTCCAACTTTTTTGAAATTAGAGTCTATCTTTACCATGAATGGAGTCTGCCCTCTTGTTTAGGAACGGGGTGACAGGTGACAAGTGAACAACCACTTTTCCCACCAGCAGGCCACCTATGGTATAAAGACAAGACGTGGGAGCTCAGATGATATACCCTGTCCTATGTTTCTGCACGAATTCACAGCTTTGGCCACAAATGAGGAGTCAAAGGATTTTGTTTTGAAAAGAAACAGGAAAGAAAACAGGAAAATAAAACTATATATATGTCCATCTTGAAAAGTTGACATGAGAAAGTGAAGGTTTCTGTTTTGATTTCCCATCTTTTTCTTTACTATGCTTAAATATCAAATCACCATTGAATTATACTTTTTATATGGTTTCTGTGCATAGCTCTTCCCAGAGTCCTTTGAAATCTGTGCATGAAAGGAAATATCAATTTGCTTTTTAAGAACTATTCATTTGAGATTAAACAGTGCTTAGCCCTGAACAAAAGGTTTCAGCACATTTAAGTCTTGCTGAAACAGAACAACAGCACCTAGTACTTTAACAGGATCAAACCTGTGATTTGGGGTTTTAAAACCCCTATGTCCCTATCCTTTCCTTTCTCTCTTCAAATAAATCTTGGTAACTCAGATCCTGCTTTTGTAAGATGAACTCCTGATATGAAAGACCAACCAACCTTCAGTAATAGTGCAGTGCAACAGGAAGCACGAGAAGCACACACCCGTGCAAGCTGTAACACCACCTTCTGACAGCCAACACTCAGTCTGCATATTCTAAGCACGGAGCTAATGGCAGAGAGCTTATAATTAGAGTACACCTAAATATGAAGATAAAAACGAGAATTTTTGCTTTTGCCCTTCAAGAGTGTAACAAAACTGTTCTTAAGCACAATCTTATTTAAACTTTTGGAAATGTAATATATAATTAAGAGTTTTCCTCCTCTAATTTTACCCATCGGATCACATCAGCAATTGGGAGCTATTTCTTGTACCTTTTCGACTGTTTTTCTCCACCTGTGGTTCCTCTCAATTCACTGACTTTACACAAGGCTTACAAATAGGAGTCGATACTAGCAGAATCAGTGCTCAATAATTTTGAATCAAATGGTTTTGTAAATAATGATACATTTTAGGAGATATGATTTTTTAATAAGCAAAATTTAAAAATTGCTGTATTTTCTAATAACTAAAGTAATTTAAACAGAAAAACTAAAACAGCCTTTGCTTTAAAACTGTAATATAATTTTGCCTTTTAAGCAAATCCTTTGCATTTTAGGATTGTAGCACCAAATGCAGAAGCATATGCAGAAGCATAATCCACTGAAAGAATAAGTTACCATTGCAAGGAATGAGCACCGTTAAACAACATTATTTCATGACTGAAATTATAAATGCAGGATGGATATCAAAATATACAAAATATATCAAAAGATACGATGCAATGTGGTTTTTTTATAGATCTGTAAGATTTGTTTATCAGATTGGGAGTGGAGGAGAGGCAAGGCAAATATAAAAATGCTCTGTCAAATGTCTGTTGCTTATACATCTTTCAAAAACTGAATTTTATAACCAACTTAAGCAGGTGATGGAGCTGGACGGAGCAATCTCCAGAGGTCCCTTCCAAATCCAACTACTCTCTGATTCTGTGAGTTACACAGGCTACTTTGTGGCAGTAGAACCTCTGGTGAGTAAAAACACAATAAAAAAACTACACCATAGTTATGTTTGATAGACAAATTCTTCCTTGTGAGTGTGGTGAGACCCTGGAACATGTTGCCCAAGAAAGCTGTGTCTGCCCCCTCCCTGGAAGTGTTCAAGCCCAGGCTGGATGGGGCCTTGAGCAACCTGGACTAGTGGAGGATCTCCCTGCCCACATCAGGGGGGTTGGAACTGGATGATCTTAAAGGTTGCTTCCAACCCAAACCATTCTGTGATTCTTATTCACAAAGATGATGCATAGCAAATAAGAGTGACTTGGAAATACATATGGTTACTTTCAGCAATCAGCCCTTACTGCTCTCCTGGAAGAGGATCAGAACAGACATGGTCTCCTGACCCTGACACCAGGCAACAGTCAGAGGCAGGACTGAGAACAGAGTGAGCATATTTCCCTGGTTTGCCTTCCCACCACCCAGTTTTCTTTAGGTCCGACATTTCTTAAATCTGATCTTTTGTATTTTGGCTACGTTGTCAGCTTTATGGACCAAATTAGGAAGAAGGTTCTGGGCCTTGGGCCAGCCAGGCTTCCGAGCCATGCTGCTCAGGGCAGGACTAGCTTTGTCCACACTGAATAACATAATACTTAACCCACGTCAACTTCACAGTAACCCCAAAGTAATCAAATAAGAAGACATATCAAAGTCCTCCACAGCAGTGGCTGTAAAAGCACAACAATGACATGGCATTGTGATGTCCAATCTTTGGAGGAATTTAACTGTCAGGTTCCCAAGAGGAGCCTGGGGGATTAGACCTGGGTCTGAAAAATGTAAAAAGCCAGTGAATACCTTATAGACTCATTTTTGCCTTTTAAATCTCTTTAAGGATTTCCCCTCCAAATTTTTTTTTTTAAGCCTAGGTAAACATTTGGTATCAGAACTTCTTTTTGCCATGTACCTTCTTTAACTTATTCTGGTCATTACCTCTGTTAATTCCTCTGATGGCCCAGGCATTTTGTATTATGAGAGACAACAAGTAATTCATTCTTAATCTTCTCCAAGTCATTCATGACTTTAAAAATACCAGTCCTCTTAAATTATCCTTTTTCCAGGCTAAAGAGTCATGATGCAGTTCATTCTCTTATGGAGACAGTTTTGTATGTTTGATCTTCCTAGTATTTTTAATGTACTTTTTGGAAAAGGGAGGGCAGAATCCACTGTAGGTACATAAATCTATGCAGAATGTGACAGAAATACGAGAATTGCTATGCTGGGTCAGAGAAAGCCCATTTACCCTAATAACCTGTCTTTGACACTGGTGAAAAAGAAGATATTACTGTTCATTGTTTTGCTGTCTATTTCTTTCCTGGTAGATCCCATTGCTCCTCACCTATATTAAACTCTAAAGTGTCTTCCTTCTATCCACAACCTCATCAAGGTTTGTGTGCTGCTTATTCAACTGCACTAGCTGATTTAGTGGATCTATCTAAAAATTCCATTTAACCCATATCTTTAGCACGACTTCTACCAATTCATAATACTGGTTTTCCCACCTATGCTTTAGGAGTGACCTTGCTAGAAGCCTTTACAATTTTATTTCCATCCTCATTGCTGAGGACTTCCCTTCTCTATCCAGTGCACTGGAGCAAGCAAACTGAAATGGTCCAGCACAGACTTTGGAGAGAGCTAATAAATAGGCAAAAATGAACCTTTGGGTGTTCCAAATGTGTCCAAGCTTGCAGACCCTGGCCCCTTCCTAAACAGCCCCTGGATGTACCTTACACCAGCCACAAGTTCAGTGACTCTCACACCAATAGTTGTGACTCTGACACTAATAGCGTTGACTCTTAATAGGTCTGAGGTCCTGATTCTTCCTCAGCACACTGCATTTCTACATTGAGTTATTATGCTCCTGTGCAGTCAACCTTTTTGTCATGGTATTTTCTACCGATGTAACCAGTGAAGACCTCTGTTCTTTTTTATTTGCAGTTCCCTGGATACCAA
This sequence comes from Calypte anna, assembly GCF_003957555.1. Taxonomy (NCBI): domain Eukaryota; kingdom Metazoa; phylum Chordata; class Aves; order Apodiformes; family Trochilidae; genus Calypte; species Calypte anna. The sequence continues at coordinate 108,504,836 of NC_044245.1, forward strand.
CTGCAAGACTGAAAGACTCACATTTTCTATATTCCATTTCAATGCAAGATGCCTTGAAGGTCAGATAATGTCTGTCTACCTAAATGTAAGCATGAGCATTAAACTCTATGTTCCCGAATAGGAAATTCATGGCACAGGTGCTTAAAATATTTAAATTAAATATCATCTGGGTACTATAACAAAAAGGTTGGATTTAGCACAATGTAAATTTGGACACATTAAAATGTTCAGAAATATAAAATCTATGCACACTCTGAGATAACAAAGCCCATTTCCAAATCTGTTTCTCATGTTCAGTGCTATTCTTATTATACAGTATAAAAATATAACCTCTTAATTTATTTCCTGTCTGTTACTTTTAATATTTACATTTAACTCTATTAAAGAAGCTCACTGATTTCTGTTTAGCTTTATTAGTGTGAAATTGGCTCTACAACCTTGTGTCTTTGCATATAATCCACCCAAATGGAGCAGACTAGCATCAGGTTGGGCTTGCCAGACACACTCGAAAAATAAACAAAAAATTGATATTACCAGGGTGTTTACTGCTTCTTTCTTTTAATGTTCATAATACCAGCCAGAAAGCAGACCCTCTATTTTAAAGGGTACATGATATTCCATCTGGCTTTTCCAGCTAATTTTAAAAATCTAGGAAATCCAAGAGTTTATTGTTCAAGTATTGAAGATACTCAAATCCTACCTTTACTTAAGAAAATAAAAGCTACTCTAAATTAGATTTACAGAATTCTTTTCTGCTTCGTTGCCGATATTGATTATTTTTAAGGATTACCAGTAAATACGCTAGAGCTTACTTCTCCTGTCTCACTCTTCTGTGCATAGTTCCTACCTGGTTATTTCCTATCCAGGGCCAGAAATAGCTCTACTGGAACATGTCTTCTAAATGCATAAATGCTTTTCCATTACCTAAAAAAAAAAATAAATCCCATAGCGTAATGCAATTGCAATAGATACTACCAGTATGATAAATGCTTTTTATACTGCTCATATTTTCAAATGAAATTAATTTCAGAAACTGCATCAGATTTCCTTCCTACTACTCCACACCATGTCGCTACAGTACTTTGGGTGAGCTACTGTGCATTTCTACATGTGAATGTGTTTAGGTCTGTTTTCAGTGTAACTCAGAGTCTGATTTTCCCCTGGTACAATATTTAGTCTTTTTAGAGTTTTGCATAGATCAGTTTAAGTTACAGTTAAGGAGAAAACCATTGATCTTTAAAAAAAGCTGGAAATAGGATGCAACAACACATAATGAAATGACTGAAAGTTCTGTACACAAACACTGAAAGTTCTTTGAAAGACCAAAAATGCCTCTTTTCCAGCCATGCCAGGTAGGAAGTTTTATTTAATGCTCCCTGGATACTTTTACAGAATCAGAGCAGGATAAAATATTTAAAGTAATTTCTAACTTAAGGAATGTAAAGAAAATACAAATTTCACATAAGCCACATTGGCTAATGACATTTTACCAGGAGCTGCCATTTATGAAAGAAACGCAGAGAAACCAAGCTGAGGTAACAAAAAAAAAAGTGGTAGCATGTTAATGGCCCAGAAGAGTGGCACCCCAGTTATTTTTCTACTAAAATCTATGAGGGAATATTTGTCATAAGGCCAAAAGTACCAAAATCAAAAGTTTATGTTCTTTTCCTTTGCACAGCCATAAGAAGAGGAAAGAAAGGCATGCTAGCTAGCTCTGGCTTGACAAAGTATCATAATCAAAGAAAATACAATATGGGAAAAGACTCAAATACTCAAATTCTCATTCTGGTTCAGTATAAGCCATTTCTAAGAATTTTTGTCACATCCCATGACTGTTTGAATGAAAACTGGGGAAAAGAATAAGGTGGAGCTTTTTAAAATGCAAGCTGTAAAACAGATTCTTTTCAAACACCCAGTTAAACAGGTAGATCTAAGAGCACCTGTATCAGAGCACCTCCATCAGTTTGTTGGTTTGCTATGAGATGCATGTCCAGAAAACTTGAATGAGATTCTGAAGCAACAGTACATAAAGAGAACATGAGGAAGAGAGTTAAGAAAACTTGGCTTCCAAAGCTCTGTTAAGTTTCATCAGGAGGTATATAAAGAATAATTATTTGCCCCTGGTAGAAGCAAGAGCTAAATTCAGTTACCATGGTGGAATTACGAAAAATTCACTTAAATTGTTATCTTTCTTACCAGAAGAGACAACAATTGACTGATTCAATATCTCAGCTGGCGTTACATTCAAACAATTTTATGAAGAAACTATACCAAGGACACCTACCCTGTAGTAAATAATTTACGTATTGCAGATAAAAGAAACAAATAAACAAAAGTTGAGACATGAAAGCATTGCCTGGGTCATAACCTTGACTGCTTACTTCATCTGCTAGTTATTTCTCACAGACAGACATTCAAGTTTAGGAAAGTTTAATTGAAACAGAGAGAAATGAAAAATATTTGAAGTTATACTAAATGTGTGAGGGGGGCAGTGGCCAGATCTTAAGGAACTGGAAAGCCACTTCCTTCCCAATCCTCCATCACATGACTGATGCCTCCAAATCTGAAATGGTGCCAAATCTAACATCCCCTACGCAAGACAAAATTGGTGAGGCTGGCACTGATGGCCAGTCTTGGTGCCAGCCTAGAAGGTGTGTGGTGTGTTATTGTTAGCTCCCACCTACTCATCAGTTCTGAAACTCCCACTGGTAAACACGATTCAGGAAGAATGTTACCCACCAATGCTCAGATTATATAAATTCTTTGATTACATGCAAATGAGAATGGCAACAGTACAATCCCCTCCCCCCCGTACCCACCCCTACTCCCCCTCCCTTATATCTCAGGCTTAAAGATTTCCACTGAAAGAATAAAGCTCCTTTCATGTTTTTAATTCCTGTTCACATTTCCTGACACCCAGTCATGGATGCATAAAGGTCACAGATGCACAGAGAAGCCCTTTCTAGAGCCAGCATCCGGGGGTACTGGTTCCCCAGTGAGAAGGGCAGATGTTTGCTTCTGGTTTGTTTTTTGCAAAGCTGGTACACTGGTTTGACATTGCCAGCAGCCATGTCTTGTGGGGCTGCCTGTAACACCTGCGTCTCCACTGAGATCTGTCTCCTCTTTGCACAGAAGAGGGAGATGAGGGTGGCACAAGCAGCCAAGCTGATGGTTCCCTCCAGTAGCAGCAGCGAGGAACTGTGAAGGAGCACTCCCAGGCACCCCGTGTGTGTTTGGAGGGGGCAGGCACACGCAGTTCAGCAGTGATGCCCTCACAGTTTACTTATTCTTTTAAAGAACACCATCAAACAGAGTCAGGCTTTTGTTTTGGAGAGGTTCTTCTTGCCATCTGAGAAAGGTTAAGGAAAAGAAAGGGAGAGTGTCTCAGCAGAGTACAAGAGAGGAAATAGAGAGAAAAAAGGGGCAGAAGCAAAGAGCCAAGGACTTGCCTGTTTTTTGTCCTCAAGTAGTTTTTCTTTTTGTTGGTTAGTTCGGTTTCTTAAGTATTTCTGCTTACTGTACATACATTGAGTTGTATCAGGTCACCATTATGCCTGGCATTGTACCTATACATAGCAATAAAGTCCTTAGCCTAAAAGCTTCCTGTTTAAACAAGCAACTCAGAAAACAGATAGATTTAAAGCAAATTATCACCCCCAGAGAGGAAACAAGAAAAAGCTAAGTTAAGAGACTTGACCAGGGCAGAGGTAACTAGGAAAGAAATACAAAGCCCAGTTCTGCATTCTCTCCTCTTGTGATTAGAGCTATGCTTGCACACTGGTTCCTTCCACAGTGCTATTTTTGCTGCCTAGTCCTTTTTTTCTAGTACCCCAAAAAGATTAACTTCTTCAAAGGATTTAATTTTTGTCAGACTTGTCTGTATCTCTGTGTAACCACTGGTGCTTCTAGTAATGCATTCTCCTTTAAAAAGGAGTAGAAAATTGTCAGCAGTACTAAATTCTAACAGGCCTCAGGTTGGTTGAACTGTTTCTACAAAACAGTCAGTGAAAAATTTGACTTCATCTGATGGCAAATAGTATATTAGGAAATTGGGGGAGGTAAGATTCAGGTAACACCCAGCCTTTATGTTGGTTCATGATGGTAAACAACCCCATGCAGACCCAAAATCAACCATCAGGCTCACAATACAGCATGCATCTGAACATTCTTCCTGTTTCACTACAGATTGTCTCTCTGATGCTCTGTTAGGGAATGGGAAGCTCCTCACTGCCTTTATCTGCCGGATGGTGCTTGCTTTCTTGCTACTATGATGTGTATACCATCAAGCAATTGACATATAGAGGTGATGCCTGGAAATCTAAAAACAAGCACAAATAATAATAGCAGGTCAAGTAAAGATTCATCTTGCCAAGTATCCCAGTTCTAAGTGGTTGTTGAGCAAAAGACCATATAGACAGTAAAATATGATGATCCTTGTCCTAGAGCATCCTTACAGCTTCAGGCAATCAATACTTTATGATCTTCTCTGAGTAAATACTTTAAAAACCTGTATTGAATAGCCATCAGTTGATCTATGCTTCAGGTCTATGTGCTCTCCACTTCTGAAATGTTCCTCTTTTTCAGCTTCTGCAACATTATTTGACAGTAATACCACAACTTAACGATGTCTTGTGTGCAAAAATGTCTTTTTGATTCTTTTTATCTCACTACCCTGTCATTTTATTGCATCCCAGTTTTCTACACTACGAGAAACAGTGCAGAATACCACACTCACCAGTATACACCAGTTATCACTGTACAGATCCATCTTTTCTATTTTTTTTTTTTTTTTGCAAACTGAAGCATACAAGAGTTTATTTAATGTGTCTTCACACTACTTTCTATTTTAGACTGTCTTCATTGTCTTCTCTAAGTGCATAGGTGGGATCAATTTATGTATAAAAGATTTATAAACTGTATATTGGGGAGTTAAAACCTGCTACTCTTCCATATAAAGCTATCAAACACAAGGGGCTTCTATGAAGAATTTTCTGCTGAGGAACACGAACACACAAGCTGTTTGTGAAGCCCACAGCAGTGGGTTGGATGGGCTAGACCCAGGCCTTTTAGGATACACATATATACTTCCAGCTAAGAAATCCCTCACAGGATCACAGCCCTAAACTCTTCCCTCCCCTGTTTAGCATATACCTCTACAAAATATCAGAGAACACATTAGAGATGACCTCATACATGACCCTTGTATGGTAAACCGAGTGAACAGAAGTCCCTAAGGAACCTTAGTCCCAAACAGCATGAAATGTACACAATGGAAGTTACACACAGAAACATATAGGAAGCCAAGGCTGTTCAGCACCAAAAAGGGGATGCATTTTAACTGCTCATCCATTATAGATGCTACAGTTCAGATTTTTAGATTTTTCACAGTATGAAAAGATGCTGGCAGTCATACAGCAGTTACTATTCTAGAAGATCCCCAAGAGATGGTAGTTATTTAGACAGAAAGCTGCTTCTGAGGGTAGCCTCGTGGGAGATTCAGTACATCTCTTTCTGAGCTTCCCCAAGGGACAGCAGTCAGGCAACCTCTCCAGCATCCCTCAGTACAACACAAACAACATAATGCAGGACATTCACGCAGGACAAGCAGACAGCCACTGTCAGTGTCTCACTAGGCTGTCAAGGGAAGTAAAGGCTTCAGACATGGGGATATTAGTATTTCAGTCACTGAATCTGTGGTACCTATAAAAGCCATCCTTTTCCTGCACATGTTTATATCGATATTACTCAGGAGCAGAAAGAAACCCTTCCCAAGGTTTGCTTTCACCCCACTTGCAGCACACAAACCCAAGTTCTGTCTCTAAGCCACAGGCCTGAAGCTGTTCTATCTATAGTCACCATAGTCTTGAATCAAATACACAGGATGCTGACTCAGTTGTTAAAACCAGCATCAGAGATGGCTTTCTCCACCATATTATCCATATCTAGTTCTCTGCATCTCTGGCATTTAATTAATGCATTTAGTATAAACACACAGCCTCTAAATATTTTAAGTTGCTGAGTATTCTGATCTTGCACATGAAGTGAAATGAACTCCAGAAATTCAAAATTATTTAACCATAAGTTTCACTTTCATTATAACAACCACCCCAAATCAGAAGCCTCAAATTATCAAAATTATTAGAGAAATCATGTGTATATGAGGAGATATAGATCTATCCTGAAATCTGCATTTTGTTTAGCAAAGTGGATTTTTGCATTTCATTTAGGTGTTCCTTTGAGTCTTGCTTGAATAAGCATTTTTGCTTACAGCTCTCCTTAAATCGACCACATTTTCTGGAGAACTGAACTAAAAAAAAATGAAACAAACAAAGTTTTTATAGTTCTTAGGCTGCTTTCATTGTGAATGCAGTCAAATCTGATCTGTGAGCTTGAGAAAGGGCTGGGAATCTTGCAGTGAACATTCCTCTCATTTGCTCCTAATCTCTGAATTGTGTTTCTGGCTGAGGTCCCATCCTGAGACCTGCTGGGCAGAGCCAGTGCTAATAAACTGCAATTTCACTTGTCATCCTCTCCTTCCAGGGAAAGGAGGACAGAGCAGGGAAATCTGCCACATTCTGCCCAAGGAGAAATGGAATTAGGGTGCCTTTTCCTACTCCGGATATTCCTTTTTCCCCTCAAACCTACTACTTGTAGAAATAACAAATAAGCTGGGAAGGTGTTCATATATTGCTGGCACAGGTACAGGTTTTAAGAGGTGAGTCGCCCATTCTGGGGCAAGGATAACTTAGGAGTTCAAATATCTGGAAAAACATCACATGCTGGCTCCACCCCTTCTGCCATATAATTCCATTTAAATACTATACTTTCAAGCTGTAAAGAAAAAGGTTTCCATTAATTTTGCTACACTAAGACTCTGAAAGTAATGCCCCATTAGTCTTACATAGCTTACATCTGCTTTCACTTAAATATGAAAAACATGATAATGCTCATGATAAATCTTTTATCCTTTCTCTGCCTCACATTAATAATTTTCAGCATTCATTCTTCTCAAGTGTGGAATGGTCAGGAGGAAAGCCAGACAGCCCCAGTATTTTGCCCAGTGTTCTCAGAAAAACTCAGGGCTGTAGAGAAGCTGCAGGCTTCCCAAAGTCTGTATGCATAGCACCAGAACAACTACTGGAGACTAACACAGAGAGAGGGGATGATGACAGTGACCATAGCAAAAAAACAAAACCAGTAATTGTAATTAATAACAATAATAATAATAATAATAATAATAATAATAATATATAGCTTTTTTTCAACCATGTCTCTCAACACAGATGAAGATAGGTAAATCATTCTTCATTCGTGAGCTCAGATACAGTGTGGTAAATGGATGATAATGAATAGGATAGACAAATGGCTCGAGAATGCACCCTTTGTACTCAAATCTCCCAGCTACTCTGGCTATATCTGTTTTGCTCTATCCAGCTTTACTAAAAAGACTCTCAGGGAGCCCTGAGATCAACTTAAAATTGTGTTTCCCCTCAGACCCCAGGGAAGGCAAAGCAGCTCCACCACCTGCTCTCCCTGGAGGGGAATCCCTGTTGGGGAATCCATGTTGGGCTGCTGCATCCTGACAGACACAGAGAGACATGATCCTAGAACCACCTTGATAGAATTTGCTATTTTGGGTGAAGAACCTGAGTGATTCTCTGACTGTTCAAAGAAGGAAGAAAGGAAAATCTTAACTGATTTCATGGGTCTTTCTGAAGGGAAGTATTGCCCTCTTCATGTGGCATTTCCTCTTTAACGTGAAGGAGGAAAATGAAATATTTTGATAAAAGTTAGTGAGAACTATCTTGGGCATGACTTACATACACATACAGGAGCTACCAACCCCCTTAGCATAATCACAGAATCATAGAATTGGATGGGTTGGAAGGGACCTCAGAGATCATCGAGTCCAACCCTTGAACCACTGTTGCGGTTGCTAGACCATGGCACTGAGTGCCACATCCAGTCTCTTTTTAAATATCTCCAGGGATGGAGAATCCACTACTTCCCTGGGCAGCCCATTCCAATGCCGGATCACTCTCTCCGTAAAGAAATTCTTTCTAGTATCTAACCTAAACTTCCCCTGGCACAACTTAAGACCATGCCCTCTTGTCTTGTTGAAAGTCATCTGGCAAAAGAGACCAACCCCCACCTGGCTACAACCTCCTTTCAGGGAGTTGTAGAGAGCGATGAGGTCCCCCCTGACTGATTTCCCTTGTTATTAAGAGGTATACTCACACCATTAGCTCTGTGTGCTAAATAAAAACATTTTGCTGAGCAGGACCAGATAAAGCCATGTTTAACTCTACCCAGCTTCTCCTCATGGATCTTCTCATGCCTCAGCCTGATTCCTTCCAAACCGCAGGTAAGGAGCTCATGATTCAGAGGGAAACTGGGACTTACCCATTTCGTTTGGTTGGTTTGTTTTGTGTTTGCTTGTGTCACCTGACTGCAAAGGAGTCTCTGGCAAAAAAGTCATTAATGTAATATGTTCCCCCTTTTGTCCCAATGATTATATTCCTGTTCTTTTGATTAATAACTAGCCCTTCAGGAAATATTATCATCTAATTCCCACTTGTTAGAAATTTAAAAGCACCATAGTAAGGTCATTTAAAAGGGGTTTGAAGATTGTTTCATTTTCTGAGGAATAAAAATAATCCTCAGAGGCAGATGGAATTCAATAATGCCATAAGAAGTCCTTAATTGTAGAACATTTTCATGAAAACACCGTTTGCCGCAAGGTTGACCACTAAGAAATGTATTCTACCCAGTGAGTTATATTATAATGTACTTACTTGGTGAATATATTAAATCACTTTTCAGTTGTGAGTTTTGCATTGCAACTTCTTCAGTACTTAATTAAAAACAACACTAAAAGGTTAAAATTTAGAGAATTAAAATGATACACCTCACAAAGCAAACAATTAGTGTTTAGTAAGAAGCACTTTCTTTTGGACGAAACATTTTTAATACTTGAAGAGATAATTGATGTTGGCAAAATTTTGATATCAGTAGACCTCTAGTGGCTATTACAGTAATTGATTATTACATTACATTTTTTAAAAAGAATCTTTTCAGAGAACAAAATATGACAAAAACCTACGATGAAAACTGAAGCAAAATGTTATTAGAGCACAAAAACATGAAAAAGGTCTTATTTCACAACTGTTATCCATGAAATATTTAGAGGCCTGGTTCCCATTGGTTTTAATAAAATCACATAATTTTACAAATCTAGTCATCAAACCCCAAATCTGAGACCTGAGTCGATGCTTTAAATTTTCCTGTGATTAACTGAGAAATATTTGCCCAGTGTCTGAGTGTGGTACTTACAGGCTGAGTCTGAAAAGGACAGGAAAGCTCTGCCTCACACCCCAGCATAGGCACAGGCACTACCCTGCCCTTTTTAATGATTCTTCCATCTATTTTGGATAAACTGTCAAATTTCAGTGCCCTATCAGCAGCTATAACATAGACAGGATTCCTTGCAATAGTTTAGTTCGGGAACCAGCAAAGGGCAGGCCCTAATGACCTTTTTAAAATCAGGCTGCAGCAGCTTAATGCAATACTAAAGACATGGATTTTGTTCCTCAACTCTAAAAGTTTAAGCCTTTGTTCACTCAGATTGCTTATTTCCAGTTTTTGTCATGTCATGACATCTCCCTGCTTTATCTGAAAGTGGTTCAGAGGCATGGACATGCATTTAAAAGTTTTATCTTTCCCAGACTTCTCAAAATGAGGGTTAGGCTTTCAACCAAATAAAGAAAAGCAAAGAGAATAGGAAGGCAATCTGTATGAACAACTTACTCCTGCCATTCAACTAGTTAAAAAGCTTTGGTGATATTTAGGCCTAACAAAAACTTAACAGCTTTTTCAGACATTAACTATCTTTTTCTCTTAGGGAATCCAAGGGGTTTATCTCCTAAGGAGTTACACTTGGACCCTTACAGTACTGGTGAGAAAGCACTATGAAAATTAAATTCCCATTGCCAGAGGACCTCTCATTTGTGCTTTTAAGAAGCTCAATTTCAGCTGGTTTGCACATACCAGATACGTTTTTAACTAAGAGTAGCTATCATTTTGTCTTCCTCATATTGTGTTTCATCTTCACACAACTACTCGTTCAAAAGAACTCTGCTAAGTCAAAATGCTTCAATAGGTTTTTGGTGAGACTTCTTTCATATGCTGGTGAAAAAATGATTAATCATATATACATTCAGAAAAGTCAATTCTTATTTAAAGTACAATCATGTGCACCTGTGCATGAAATCTACTGCCTTCTGATGGAACTTGATGCCAAGGTGATTTTCACAAAGTAAAATGGTCACAAAAATGTCATTCTGCAACACCTGTGTAGGTTAAGAACCTAAACAGTGTCTAGAAACTATATTCTATACCTAAGCGTGCATGTGTTTGTGTACACAAAGACAGAAAACAAAACACTCTTTAGAGGTTGAACCTTTACCATGCCATGGGATTTTCAAAATTAACTGGGAGCTCAACATAACCAAAGACAGATCATTTGAATGAAAGAAACACTGTGGAAAATGAGCCCAAAGAGACCTGAGCACACACAGAGAAGCTCAGTGATGTAAAACCTGTGTCCTTCTACTTCAAGCAGGAGCTTCCAGCACACTCATTGAAACTATTCTCAATATACTGTGGGCTGAGCAGTTCAAAAAGAAAGAGTTTAAAATATTTGCAGCTAGGCATTCATACTTTCAAAGAGTTCAGCAAATGATCTGGCTATGTCCAATAGTTGTCTATTCAGATAGGATGACAGCTGTTCATTATCAAATCATCTCTTTGCCTAAGGGTGTTGCCAAACTCATTAATGATAAGTTTGGCTGAGCAACCTGGTTAGCACTGGGAGCAATATTACTCTGCAGAAGTTTTGTGCTACATGCCAGCAGAGTAGCACAGATTGCCATTGCAAGATTGGTTTAGCAATATAAAGAAAAGCAACATGTATTTTAAAAAAAAAAAGGAAAAAAAGGTCTCTCAAGTTATTTGCTTCCTTCCTTTATGAGGGTTAAATAACTACAAAATGGAAACAAAAAAATTAGTTTAGTTCCCAGCATTTAACACTTCTCAGGATCTGAACACACCATGAGAATGTACTGTTTATTACTCTTTAATCTGTATTAAAACAGTATTGTCCTTTCTCCACAAAACCCAGAAAGTCTACTGTTTGTAAATGAGCTTACAGCTCAGATATTTCTTGACACATTCTGCCAAGACAACCACTCATGCAAACAGCTAAAATTCCTCTTCTTTATCCTGCTCCTCAGAAGCTTTATCAGAGCCAGAGGCTAGAGAGAGCTAACCCTTATGAACAAACTTTGGCCCTTATTTAGTTCCACACAATAGGGAACATATTCATTTAACCAAGCTGCTCTCATTGTAACTAAGCACAGGAGCACCTCTACCTTAGTGTGACATCAATATGGAGTGGCAAATTTGAACCCCATTCCATACGTGTTTGAATTTGTCCTGAAATGGAACAAGGAAGGGTCCAAGTGTCAGCAGCTAATGATGAAGAGCTGAGAATTCAAGGCATTGTCTCAACTCAGCTGACCCTGAGGAGACTCCAGCCCAAGGCAGACCCTGCAGCAGACTTAAGATCTGGAATTAGAGTGAGCAGTGAAACTATCTACTGCTGATTCTGCTACCCAAATCCTCCGTGGTGCCAAGTTCACTGCTACTTTTCAACTGCATAAAACTCAACTGGGTTAAAGATGTGAATGTGCAATCCATCAGACTCCAACACTAGCTACTGAAGACCCAGAACCTGGCTTCAAACTTAGGCATCACAGAGAGCTTTTAGATTATGACTTTAAAGGGCTCATTGATGACCACATTTAAACAAAGAACAAAGGAACTCACTGGTGTTTTATGGTTTTGCCAAAGCTTGCCTGCACAGGATCTGTATAGGGATATGGAGAAATATGTCAATCTGAAATCCAAAAGCCCTACCTTGAAGACATGAGCAACTCACAGCTTCCCTACCACTTCCAATGTAAACACATCATGCAAAGCCCATTACACTTCAGGCTAAGCTGAGCTTTAGTCTGCAGAAAGAAAAGGGCCCTACTCCATATACCTTTGGTCAAACTGTATGTTCTACCCATTCTCATAACTGGCATGTCGAGGGAACATAATTCAGAGTAGTAAAGAGTATCTCACAAGAAGTAGGTGGATCTTAAAATATCCTCCAGATTTCTGGCTTAGTGTAAAAGCTGCTCTTCCATACCAACAGAGTGGATTTGTTGAAAGAAAAAAAAAAAATCTGTATTTAGTCAGCGCTGAATCAGTGTGAACATCCAAGACAAAAACAAATACAAATCATTTTCAGTGTTCAGGGCTAAAAACATCCTCTCCTTCCAAAAGCTGGTCACATTTCATTACGGAGTAATGAAGATTTAACTTAAAGTTGGAATTTTTTCTACTCTACAGCTCCCTTCCATTAAAGCTTGCAGCTGTGAAAAAACTGCATCACCTCTGCTCACTCTCATGGGAAGAACAGAACAGTAATGTTCTCTCCCTTCTTATTCATTGATCAGAGTTCCTGGACACGTGATGTATATAAATAAATCCCAGCATCACTAAACTGTTAACTCTACTTATTAACCCATATCTCTTAGACTATTTTGTTTTATTTATTTCAGTCTGCAAGTTATGCCCAGGCCTTCAGTCATATTGCTGGCAATTTCTGATACCTCCAGCTTCTAGAAATATATATTGCTGTGGCTCAAGGCAACATTCCTCTGTCAAAGACCCATCCTTGCCTCATTTCCCCAGCCCCACTAGCACTCTGATTTAGCCAGTGAGATGGGACAGTAACTTTTCTGAGTTTTGCTATCCCTTCTAATAGCTCTAAATATTCTGGATTTATAATGCTCTGAGACACTGGAAATGGCTGTCACTCTTGTTAGGGATATATTTAACAAACATGGTAATATTGCCCTAAAAATTGCCGATTGAAAATGCTTCCCTTAGTATTATTCCTTAGAACAATAAAACTACTGAATCGGGTCTCCAAGTTAAATGCACAGGCAAACACCCTCAGAAAAGATACTCCACATGAAGATGGTGGGTGGAAAAGGTGACAGTGTCTTTTCTGGAACACAGACAACATAAAATGCCATTTATGCTGTGTTACTGACTCCCTGATATTCCAGAACAGATTCTATTGTACTGAGACCAGGCAGGTGGCTACCACAAACACACAGGGCTACTTCACTAGCTGAACATGAAAATGGATAAGGAGCGGACATCTGAAGGTTTTCTTTATTAGCACTATACACTGGAGGTATAAATTGTGACTGATGATTAATTAAATTAAGATTACATTTTTCATACTTGCAAGGATGCAGTAACAACTATCACAGAAATAAATATTGCAGACAGAAAATAATAGGTGATTTTAAACAAGGTCAGAACCCCATTTGCTATAAACCAGCATAGGCCCCCTGAGAATACGATGGAAGACATCTAAATTTGCCTGCATCAAGATTTTCCTTTCTCACACTGGGAAATAATGCTCTCTTAAACAGCTCCTTTGTGGAGTGACAAGAGGTCTTGCAAACTTTCAGCAAGAGCAGCACTTTCAAAAGCACAAGTGGCAGAAGAACGTTCTCCCTCCTGCTACTTCTCTGCAGGAGTTAGAGGTCTAACTACCATCTATGACTCTGCCACCCCCTCTCTTTGTAGCTGCCAGACAACTCTCTGGAAAACTGTTTTTGCTTGCTTCTAAAACTGCCTTTCTCTTCTCATACTCAGGATCCAAGCCAGGAAGCAGCATGAAGATAGCTTACCTTTTTATTTGCTGTACTTCAGTCATTCGCATGGAATTACATGCCTTTCAACCACCAACACCCTTTCCTTTACTACCATTCTCTTTTGACAAGACATAGTTTTCAGCTGGCAAATAATCAAATATGAAATTCTGAAGAGAAATATTTCAGACCTCCTTCAACTGAGTACTAAAGATTATTATGAAAACTATTTCAGTTCTGCTAAAACCCACACTTTAGAGAAAAAAAAAGGCTCAGCATTCTTCTTCAATAACAACATGAACCTGTGGAGATAAACTGTTCTTTATCACCTTGACACCAAAACACAAAGCTTCTCACTCCACAATCCATCTTTCTCCAGCTGTCTTGACGTTTAGATGATAGCAGAAAAAACACCCAAATTTTTAACAATGAAGGCAGACAAATGAAACATGGTAGGAGGAAGGAAGTGCCTCTTACAGTAACAAGAGCATCCAGCTTTAAATTATTCATCCCACTCCAGTTTTGGGACCTTTCAAGATGCTATGTCACTTCCTGAACAAACAGTCATGGCAGAAAAAAAAAAGCTTCCACCTGTAATGAGTCAGAAATAATTCTTCTTTTTTGACATAGGTTTTGAGTTCTCACTTTGATAACAACAATTACAGAATCATATGGTGGCTTAAGTTGGAAGCAAACTTAAACTCATCTAGTTCTAATCCACCTGCCATGAGCAGGGACACCTCCCATCAGATCAGGTTGCTCCAAGCCCCATCCAACCTGGCCTTGAACACTTCCAGGGAGGGGGCAGCCACAGCTTCTCTGGGCAACCTGTCCCAGTGTCTCACCAACTGCATCCTGAAAAACGTCTTCCTTATGTCCAATCAAAAACCTCCGCTTCCAGTTTAAAACTGCAGCCCTTCATCCTGTCACTACTGGCCCTGATAAAAAGTCCCTCTTAATCTTTCCTACAAACCCCTTTAATATATTGAAAGGCTGCAATTAAGATCTCCACAGAGCCTTTTCCTCTCCATGCCAAACAACTCCAGCTCTCAGCCTTTTCTCATCCCAGGGGTGCTCCAACCCTCTGGACATTTGCACGGCCCCCTTCCGGACCCATTCCAACAAGTCCATGTCTTTCTTATACTGGGGACTCCAGAGCTGGATGCAGTAGTCTAGCTGGGCTGTCATGAGAGCACAATACAGAGGGAGAATCACCTCCCTCAACATGCTGGCCATGCTTCTTTCAATGCACCCCAAGACAGGATTTGCTTTCTGAGCAGCCAGCACATATTGCCAACTCATGCCCAATTTTTCATCTACCAGTAACCCAAAGTCCTTCTCCACTCTCAATAATTCATCCTCCAGTCTGTTTTGATGCTGGGAATTATCTTGACCCAAATGCAGTACCTTGCACTTGATCCTGCTGAACTTTCTGCTACTTTGCACAAGTCCATCTCTCAAGCCTGTCAGGGCGCCTCTGGATAGCATCCACTCCCTTTAATGGGTCAACTGCACCACACAGCTTGATGTCCTCTGCAAGCTTACTGCAGGTGCAGTCAATCCCACTGTGTTGTTGCTGAAAATATAAAGAGTATTGGTTCCAGTATGGACACTTGAGTTACATTACTCATTAATGGCTTCCACTTGGATCTTGCACCACTGACTGGAACTCTTCAGACACAGTCAATCAGCACAGTCAACATGCTCTTGAGAATGAAATTATCTAAAGAAGAGCCCTCAGGAGAGCATTTACTCACCAATACCAATTGTCAAGTCGACACCACTCTCATGTTCTTCAGTCTCTGACCTGCCCTGCAAAGCTCCACTGGAAATAGCCCTGAGAGGAAGCTTCTAGGATGGGCACTGTTCTGTGTCAGGAGGAAACTTTGAAGGATGAAAAGAGCTTTGCTATAGGTTTCATATACATATACCTGAAACCTGCTTCTACTAGAGACAGCCATCCAAATTTATTTTTTGTTATTTCCCTGAAAGAAGAATGTGCTGCTAAGCTGTTGTAACAACTGCTGCCCCTCAGATATAACCTGTAATATTCTGATGTGAGCTACAGACACTGACACCCACTGTTTCTTGCTGTTGCTCATATTGAACAGGAAAACACAGGTTGGCTCAGATGGCACACACCTTGTGATTTGTTTGAAATACATTCAGACAAAACCTTTTCCACCCACACTAGAACAAGATAGCAAGAGATGCAAAGGATGTTTTTTTTTTCCCTGGAGCTTCAAGAGTTATTGGAATATATACTGCTCTGGTTGGGTTTAGACTTCAAAGAACTGCCTCATTAGAAGTTCAGGCCTATGGTATTTTTGAACTCGTCAAGACTGTCTTTAATTAGTGACCAAGAAAGTGTATCACCTGCTTAATAACAGAACTCCATGCCATAAAGCTCTACATCTCTTCAGTGTTTATTATACATTACTTAGAAATAGATTACTATAGAAAGAGATTTATATGTGATTTGAGAATAATAGATTTATAAACATAGTTATAAAACATAAAAATAGAAAATCCATTCAAAGCAATAGATACTTCTGTGTATACTTGAATGAGCTTTGTGATTGTTCCCTATGGTTTAATGAAATATACAACAGGGCCAACGTACAACTCAATGCTAAGTTTATTTTTAATAAATGTTACTGGAAAAGTAACCCTGTCATGCTGGCAAGCTAAATCTCTGCTACTCCCTAAGCAGCTTTCCTAACCCTCTACTCTCTAGATTTTCCCTCAGAACCAATTTCTGTTCACATCTGTGTGTACAGCCAGGGAGAAACAAACAGTAAAGCATTCACCATGTACTCAAATCAGAAAGCAGAATAAAAAATGTTCCTGCCTTGAAAGGTGCTGAAGGGAGACAGTTTTCACTATGAGCAGGAATAACAGAGGAGTCAGGAGATGGTTTTTTCTTCATTTTTTTTCATTCAGGTTCAAAGTGTAGCTAATTGCAATATTGCCAAGAAAACT
The DNA here is from genome assembly GCF_003957555.1 of Calypte anna. Lineage (NCBI taxonomy): Eukaryota > Metazoa > Chordata > Aves > Apodiformes > Trochilidae > Calypte > Calypte anna. Next base: position 108,521,596 of record NC_044245.1, read on the forward strand.
AATTTCTTCCTGACCCACATGACAGGAATATCTTTAAAGAAACTCATTATTATTCAGAGAAATTAATTCTGCAGGGCAGAAAAGGTTTAAAAAAACCCTGTTGTTTCCATTTTGTCTGTATACAAAGAAGAACAACCAACCATCTGATAGTGGTACTACTAACACCTGCTCTCTTCATCAGTGATATGTACACCATCATCAGTTAGGTTTGGGGTCTTACTAACCAGTGTGTTCACACTCCAGTGACTCAAGGTCCTACCACCTACTTCAGCTAAGAAGCAATGAACTTTTGTTCTACTCCACTATTCTAGTTTGGTGGGCCACATGCCAGTGGAGTCCTTGAAACCAGGCAGTACACTGGAAGGAGATCCAAGAAAAAATATACTACCACTACCCATTAGTAAATTATCCATGCAGTAGAAGCTCTTTGAAAAGAACCTGTTCTTCTGCAGGGCTATGGTGATGTCAGAGCTGCCAGTAAAACACAAGAAGGTTAGGAGTATATGCAGCTTCTTAGGTGGTAAAGAATTATTTCTGAGAAAAAGCCACATCTAAGTAAGCTTCTATTAAAAGAAAGACATTACAAAGTCACCAGAGAGAATTAGGTTCAAAAATCACCACGGAACCCTCTTTACTAAATTACTGGGAAGAACTTGGATTCAACTGTAAGGCTGTCAACTTACTCTTCAAAATCCACCTGCAACACATGCCTTTTAATGCTGTCACCACCTCCTCCCCATTTTTTTGAGTAAGCAATCATTTCAGGCACTTTTTTTTCCAGAGAGTGAATGGGAGCACACTGCTGAGGAGATGATTCAGAGAAGAAGAAAAATATTTGTCCTCGTTAACAGTCTTTACAACATCCATGCTTTTCATTTAAATAGGGCATATTTGCAGGAGACATAACAATATGTGCAACTGCAAGTCTGTGACTACAGATATACAGGAATAACCAGGAATCTAAGATGCACAGTTCCTAGAGAACTCACAAGTACAGAAATGCAGAAATGTAGCACAAAGAAAGGAAGATTCTGGAACACAGACAGAGCTTGGCTGTGTCACTGAATTACAGGTGGTCATCTCTGCATAAACTGCAGTGATGGTTTAATTAAACCACCAGTAGCAACTTCAGCATCCACATTAACTACTTCACTGACCTGAACCTGTTACGAAAACAAACAGGATGAAATCTTGTCTCTGCAGAGTTAGTAGAAATTCCTGTCATTGATTTTTTTCAGTTTCTGCGTCCATATATTTTGAACGTAGAAGCACAGAAGCATTTAGGCTGTAAAAGGCCCTGAGGACATGAATCACGCTGGATACAGCTTCCAAAAGCCAAGTCAGTAAAAGATGAAGTTCTTTGAAATCTTTGATAGAAGGATGGTCCTTGGACAGTTAACTAAAAGGGATATTTTTAAAAATTTACCAGTTCCTTTTAGGGTTAGGGTTTAAACAGACAGAAATCCTTGCTTTCTTCAGTAAAGATACTTACAGACCTGTAAACTATCCTAAGATTATTTATGGATTCTTTATACACATACAAGGAGTGCTCTTAAAAATAGATTTGACAGCACTGTTTGCTGCTATTTACTTTTTTCCTCTCTAGACACCTGTCTGCTCTCACTGTTTCTGCCACCTACTCCTGAAGTGAGACTGTTTCCCCACTGCAGGTAATTCACATCAAGAGTTCCCACTTCTTGCAGTTCTGTCTCTTCATCCTCTCTTTGACAGGCTGCAGAAACCATCCAAGAAACACTTGAAGACTGTAATGTAACAAACCCACTGTATCCCTTTTGACAATTAAGTCATTAAAATTTTACTACACTTCATGTTTTGGTTCTTCTTGGAACAGAACCTTTGTGTAACTGAAATACCACCTCTCTATTCTGTTATCTTTGCAGAGGGAAAAAAAAATCAATTTCCTGTCTGCATCTCCTGATTTCTTTTCCCATCAAACCAGTAATACCAATTATCTCTCCTAAAAATGTAGATATCGTGGTTTTATCACAGTTTCCAAAAGCACAAAATCAAATTTTCTACTCAATTATTGCCCCAAAGTACCTATTACTGTTGCTTTATTTAAAAACTGCTGGTGAACCACATGCTTTATTCTGGTTTATGACCTCATTTAAATCTCCTTGCCAATAACTATGCTCAAGTGAAATTCAAGTTTCAGAGTATGAAAAGCTAAATACAGACGTTTGAACTCCACTTTCTAGTCAGAAATAATTATTCATTTTACACAAGTTCACCAGTTTGTTCATAGCAGGGATCCAGGATGGTCATTACCAGGGATCACTCAACCTACTGCTGAGGGAACAACTGCACCCAAGAAAGCACACGAGACACCAGGACTGACAGAAGTTCAGATGAAGCAGTCATGAGTTCTTTGGGAAGTGCATTAAGCTGAATCCTTGACTCATTTCACCAGGAAGCAGGATTGTAAATTCTCTGAAATTAACCTGAAGCTCTGAGGAAGGACTTTGGGCACAAAAGACGGAAATATCTCCATAACCAGCAACTTCTGCAGCAGAGACGACCTCAGGGAAATGTTTTGGCTGGAAAAACCACATTCCAGCTGCTGCAAGTCTGAGCTGCTATCTGATGGAAATGGACAAAAACTTCTTGGAGCTGGCCTAGGGCATCGATTTCTCTTCCTTTCTGTGCACCAAAAGACTGAAAATATGATCTTATATAAGTCTGGGTTCTGTTAGTTTTTATGCAGATTTCTTCTATGAGTAATGCCAGCCCTTACAGTTAAGTTCTGGGTTGATTTCTCAGCATCACACACAGTGCAGCCCACAAGGGCAACTAAATAGCCTATGTTCCTCCACATATTTCCCAGAGTGGGTTTGAGTAGTTTATAAAGTCTGTCTGTCTGTCTGTCTTAAACAGAGTCTGGTCAGTGCCCACCTGGCAAGCAGCAGTGTGGACACTGCTTGTGCCTCCCATGTCTCCCAGCAACCTGTTAATCAGTGACCAAACACTAAATAAACTTGGATTTTAATCCATGTTGATGCTAAATGTGATCATTCTTGCATCTTTCTGTCTTCAGTCAACCTCCAAGCAATCACTCCCATCTTCCTCACCATAACCAGGCTATCAGCATCCACAAACTCTCAGAGGACACCATTGGATTTCAGACCATCCTGAACATTTCCCGACAACCATACAATTTCTTCCATCCTGTCATTAAGAAGTGCCAGAGACAGCACGTCCCTCTGCCTCAGAATAACAAATATGGTTCCTATTTGGAAACATTAAGTCAAATATTTGAAATAAACACTTCACAGATCTCTGGAAATATGTATATTGAAACATATATGAACAAAAATTGTTGAAAAAGTACTACTCTCTTTCTGTAATCAATGTATTTGAAACTGGTTAAAAAATTACTACTAATTTTAACCATTCAGCATAACAGATATTTTACTAAATGAGAAAGAAATTTCCATGCAAAAATATCCTTCACAAGATAGCCAAGTATCTCCAGGGAATTTCCTGTTCAGAAAAATAAAATTAAATAAAATAAATGGCTTTCTTAATTAAAATATAACACAGTGAAGAATTAGCAGCTAAATTTAATTATCTTTAAAGCACATTTTTTTCACTCCCTTTACTGAAATAAAAACATTTTATTATACTATTCTGTGTTAAGCATAATATGGAAAAAAAGGAAGTAAATGCCTAGCATGCATTTTAACAGTGGAAAAAACTGTGTCTGTACTGTAAGAAATAGATTAAATTAAATCAAGCAATTTCTGCCCATACCACCTGCTAAAGTCAAGTGTATATATGAAAAGATAAACTAGGTAAAGTGCCTGTACCAGAAAGCAAAACTACATCCCTATAATCAGAATGCCTCTCCTTAATTTTGATGGTATAGAAAAATGGGAGGGAAATCCTGAGAGATGCTAAGTAACAAAAAATAACCCAGAAAATCAACCCAAACCAAACCAATGGTTTCAGAAATCTTTAATTCCTAGGCCTGGCATACTGAAACCAGAAGGAAACTGGCTCCCTTCAGTACCTTTATAAGGAACAGAGAGAATGGTTGTATAGTATTATTGCCAATGTGAAATATCAATTGATAGAGGACCAGTCTGATACCAGTGCAGCCTGCAGACCTGTTATGAAGGTGCAGAAGACCATAGGTCTGTGGCCAGCCTTTTACACAGGGCTAGGCTTCACTTACCACTAGACTGCTGATGTAAAAAAGAATGGCTGTGAATAGAGTGAATGGACTGTAAGCATTTTAGCATTACTTGTGAAAAGATAATTCTAATTTCTCGGCTATTATTGGCTGCAAGTATTCCCTGATGTAATTATGGAGTAATAGCTGAGAACTTGATTGCAACCAACAGTTAGGAGCTTGTTGCTAACAAGGCAAACATGACAAACAATTTTGAGGCAATTATTGTCATTACAAGCCACACTCAATTGTTCAAGGCAAGAGTAATAGAAAGTGACAGTTGTGCAGCTGGGAGGGTGGGTGGTGGGGGAAATGGGATTGTTCCCTGGTTGCAAGAGACCAGGCAGACTGCAGCAGAGAGTCTGCTCAGTGCATAATTCATGTTTAACAATATTTTACTCTCGAAAACGAATTACAGTATAGGACAAATAAAAACAAACAAACAAACAACAAAAAAACCCCAAAAAAACCAAAACCAAACCAAACAAAAAACCCCCAAACAAACAAACAAAAAAACCACCCAAAAAACAACAAAAAACCCACCCCACCCACAAAAAAACAAACCAGAAATACCAAAAAAAGAACACGGGTTATAAAAAGGAGACACACAGAAGTGGAACAGAGTGGAGACACTTAGAACAGCAAACTCACAAGATGCTTGCAACTAACCAGTGAAATGCAGTAACTCTGCATGTGAATAGAGTCAATTGTAAAAGTAACCAACTTGCCACACGTCAGCAAGAGGGCTGCTCATGCCCAAGTCCTGCTTTGAGACACCTGTCTGATTAGGCAGGCCCACAGAGTTAGTGAAGTTCTGGTCTGAACCATGTCTCCACTTAACAACATTAATCTGGAGTTACAAAGGAAGGGGTGCTCTCCATGGAGAGACACGGGTACATTACCCTTTCCAAATTTGAGTTGTTAGAGAGCTGATGGAAGATTTCATCTATTGTACAAGAGGAGTGCCTCATATATCAGCTCAGCAGTCTGATGAGAATGCACATACTGGCTGTCTAAGCAGCAGCCACTACATTAAAATACTCGATTGCTCAATGTTCTGCCCAGCTCTCCTCAGTGACATTAAGAACTGAAAGTTTATAATGTGGCTGCTCCAACATCTCAAGCTCTTGACCCAGGCTCAGCACAATGCATTATCATGGACATCCTAACTCATGCTGCTCAACAGTCATTACAGTGTCACTGGTAGTGCCTTTTGCACTGTCACAGTATTACCTCTAAAGAAGCTCTTAAAATGACAGTAGAACAGTGGAACTGAAGGCCCACAATTGTCTGTCTTTCAGGTTTTCAGTACTTTTTTTCTCATCCTTAAACATGTTGGTTTGTGCAAATTATGCTACATCAAAGCAAATCTGATGGTACAAATCACCGCAGGTATAGCTCCACTGAAGTAAAATAATACCAGAATTTCATGCCAGGTTCTTGGGTCCACTTTAACTCTGCTCAGGTGAAGATGATACTAATATTCTGAGAGCAATATGTTATAACTAACTCCCCAATCTTTGTGATTTTGACGTTATATATATCAGCATAACCCATAAACTACCTCAGAAATTGTCTTTTGCTTTATACAGTAACAAAGCTGGTGCTTGCAAAAAGCAGCCCATCAACAGCTATAGAGACGGGAGACTTTTGCTTATCCTCAGAACACGTTGCCAAGAAGCTGAAGCATTCTTTCTTGCCAGCCTGTCTCAGTCCTCATCTTTGGGACACAGTTGTTGCCCTCATTCAGCTCTTGCTGCCTCTGTCCCTGTTCTGAGGGAAAGGTAGTATCTGTTCATACAGCTGAGCTTTCCTCTTCAGGGAAACCAGAGCAAGATCACAAAAGATGATACATGAGGTGCTGTATTGCTAACACTGCTTGGAAGTTACTGTAGTCCTCTCTTCTTAGTCACAAGAAGTCAGATTATTGCCCTAAACATTGCAAGATTCACTGACCCCAGCAAGACTAGAAGTCTGAATATTCAACAAAATTCAGACAGCTATTCCAGCCCTAGCTCAAAGGTCTGCCACTTCACCAAAACCAACAAGAAGTAGCAATTGTTTTTCTATACTCATTATAAGCTATCAGTGATTTGATTCTTAATCAGTCCAAACTCTCACCATTAAGCTAAAATTACCTTTCGCTTTAGAGTAAAATTCTTCTTAACTTAGCATGTCCAATGTCTTGTATAATGCACAAGAATAACAGGCAACTTTTACAGCATTATATCTGTGTTAACAGGGATCTACAAATAGCAAATAAAACTAGTCAAGACACAGAAAATCCCCCAAATGAAAAGGCGTTATAAATTTATATGAGGTTCCGTGTAGGAAAACCGGCAGACTGCTATTAATTTTATTTTTAATATTGTTATTAAATCTTTATTACTTCATGTGGTAATTTTACTGCATTCCATATACCACATAAATGTCAGGTGCTTTGTTTTGAAGCCTAAATCGGTAAAGCTTTTAACTAAAAGACACCCAAACTCCACAAACACTTCAGTTAATCTTTCGTGGGCCTTTACTGAAGGCAAGTGGACTTCAACTGTAGCGGGAAGAGCCTTTCTTCTTGTTCCTGAGGCTCGACGAGCTGCTGGCTTCCTCCATTGTCTCACACCAGAGTGAGCTCCTCTCTGTGGGTGTGTGTCCCACCTTTATTGGCCCCCTGGTAATAGGGGGCCTGCCCTAACCAGGCACAGGTGGACTCACACCCACTCTTTGGCAACTCGAGTCACCTGGATGTCTTGTTTCTCTACATTCAGCCTCATACAAAACAAGAGTCTTTGTAAAACCTTTCAGTGCTTGAACAGAAATCAAAGGCACAATATCTATGAATGCTGTAAATTAATGTAAAGTCACATTTCCACTGAACATTCTTAATTAGCAGCAAAAAGGTTGTCAGGGATTTAGTGCTGGAAATCATCTGCTCTGACGTTGTCTTTTTTACCACTCACTTTACTCGGTATCAAGAGCAGAGCCAAAACATTGTCAAGAGTGGCTCCATCACCAATCTTCCTCACTTTGACCTGCAGTTGGGTGTTTGAACCCATACATCTCGCTTAAATTACTTTATGGAAAAGGAAAAGTCAGTATTTTAAGACAAGGAGTTGAGGTTTTAGTGGAATAAATATAAAAGCAGAAAGTGCAATAGTAAAACTGGTTGAGGGTGGGAAGATAGATTAAACACTTGGTATGGACTCAGTTTAGAAAAAAGAAACCAACAGCAAGCACCAGTAGAGCAAACTCTGTACCCTTGCACAGAAACACAGTTTTGACAAATCACTGCCAAAGTTACTTGTTTAGGTGAAGCTACTGAGGAAAGACTACAGCTTTGATGTAGAAAATATATTTAGATAGCTGACTCCAATACCTGTCCCTCCCACAAACGCCATATGAGTAAGGAGAATAGTTAACATGAACAACCACATCTCACACATTTACACTGTGGAAAACCTGGTGATTTGAACACTATGGGGAAAGAGGACTGGAACGACCCTAAATTACTAGAAGGCATAGTCTTCTGTTGCATCACAGTACTATTGCTCAATTTTCTATAAATTGAAAAAGAACACAAGTAGGAGAATCTTAACAGTAATCTCCAAGTCAAAGATGATAGCATGATCCCTGTCCATGGCTGAACTGTGACATATTTTTTCATAGCTTGCTGCTATGGGCACAGTCTGCAGTGACTGTGAGACAGAGTTCTATATAAGTATGCACAAACATGTAACTGTCTTTTTCTAAAACTACATTGAAGAGAATATAGCCCCTCCACCCAAATCCAGACAAAACATTGATATGCTTTGGTGTACCTCCATACAGTGAGAAACACTGAAAATAAATGAATTCTGCATCTTTCAGTGATTTGTAGTCAAATCTGTGTCATCCCTGACTTTCATTTGATAGCGCACATACTGAAAACAAAACAAAACAAATAGTTTTAAAAAATCAACATGAAATTTATACCTAATCCATGTTACTTTTAGAATTGTGCATGCTCTTAATCCTCTCTAATGAAAGCATCCCTCTACACTTCCCTCATCTTGGTAAGTAATGAGCCACCACAGCCAAACACACTCCACTGTTCTGCCTAGGGCTCCAGCTAACAGGAAAGGGCAATAAGAGTTCCTTGTCCCCTCAGGGTAGAAGCTCTTGTTGCCCCTTTGGCAGACCTATATAGAGGTTTTCACTACAAAAACTATTTTTGTACAGGTTGAAGTGCTAATTAAAAAATAAAGACATGCTCCTTTATTTCTAACTCATTTTGCAAACCTTGCCTGCTGTCTGTGGTCCGAGACAAGGACAAAAGGGTCTGCTCCAGCAGCATCAGAGTTCCTCCCCTCCACAGGGTGGTTTTAGGAGGAAGGAGAATTAAAGACAGCTCTCAAGAGGGAGCTTTGCCCACAGATACGAGGTACACAGGGCTCAGTCCAAAGAACTTGGCTTAGGACAAGGGAACCAAAGCAAGAAAATAGGGGAAAGCAAGGGGAGAGACTGCAAAAGAGAAAGCAACACACCAGCAATTTGCAGCTTCATTATCCAGCTGGCTGCTAGGGAAAGCAGCTCTGAGGCACTGGTAACCAGATAGCCCTACCCGGTTCCCAGCTGGGGAATGAACCGACTGCAAATTAGAGCTGCTTTTCCTTTTGTAACTCCCCAGGGAAGAGCAGCAGCTCTTTTCCAACTCCTCCCCCATCGTTGCAGCAGCCCTGCAGGTGCTCAGGATGCTATTTTCAGCCATTCACCAGCAGGTGTGACTCAAGGTCCTGTTACTTAGAAGGAGACAAAGGCTAATTTAAAGTGGGAACTGTCCCCCCTAGGATTGTGGCAACTTCAGTACTATGGATACAATTCATCAACTCTCTCCACTTGTCACTTCTTCCTCGATTCCCTATTCACTTAAAATCTCATATACCTTACACAAGGACTCTTACAGAGCCTCAGTGCACTTTCAGAGCCCAGGACTTTTGTGCCAGACCAGCACCCATCTACTGTGAGCAAACACACACCTTTCTTCTCTGTGCCCTCCTTCCCAGCATTTTTCCTACTTACCATGACATTTCTGGATGAAGAAGTCTATTGATTTCAGCTGATATTGTGGGCTGCTCTCATGTTTGCTTTTATTCTATTTAGATTCAAATTACTTAACCATGAGAAACAGAACACAGAGTAATAGACTGGAAGACACTGAGAAACCTTGGGTCAAATTTTCTAGTGTGAGCTCTGCAATGGAGTCCCACAGCCAAATGCCTGCCTGAATATGATGCAGGTATAGCCCCAAGGGAAGAGGGTATGAAAGCATCTTATTCCTTTTAAATAGAGAATATTAGCATTCCACTATGCTCTGATAAACTGAACTGGAAGGGATGTCTCCATCTATCCCTCACTGACATGACCAAGCTCCATTGCATTCCTCTAGGGTACACAGATTCTGTTTATATCCTAGTACCAAATCAGCTCAAATCTATGAAAAAAAACATATAAATGTACCAAAATATTCTCATGCCTCCTTATATGAAAAGCCAGGTAAGCACAGTGATACAACACATCACATTAAGGTTCACTGGAGCTGTCACTAATTCACCCTAGGTAGCAGTTTTCCCAGTAATTCCCACAAGCAAATAATTCTCCCAGCAAGGACATCTGGTAGCAGAGGATGTGTGCTCTCCCATTCCACCACAGACACCATTCCCAATCTTACACAGCACCAAGTTTTCACCTGTCAGATTGCAGCAAAGACATTTCAGATGAGCCAAATGCCAAGTGTCTTTCTCTGTAGACTGAATGTGGTAGCTGACATAAAGTACTGTGGACATGTACAATAGTTTGAGGGAAGGGGGCAGGAATCACTTTAGACACACTTACTCATGCTTAAGTGATATTTTTGGTGTGTGTATGTTATAATTATGTATTAAATACACACAGTTCCTCCTTCCACTTCCATACCTCTATGCCTGTGCTCTTTACCTTCCTCTAACCTTCTTTTTTCCTGCCCTTTCCTATCATTTTTCTTTCCCTCCCTCCTTCTTTCCCTTCTGCTATATCTTTCAGTTCTTCTTTCTGCCTCTTCTCCAATATCTGAAAAAGCACTGTTGCTACAGCTATCCACAGTCAGGTTTGCTACCTGACAACAACTATCACAGGAAAACCATGGAGCAGGAAGAGCTGCTATTTCAAATCTCTCTCTCAGCAGATGCTTTAGCCAGAAGATGCAGCAAGAAACAGGATTGCCTTAGGAAGGTGAGCAAGTACAATCTGGGAGGAAGGGAAGGAAAGCTGAGAGATTTAAAGCAATCCTGTAAGATCACACTACCTGCAGTTCAAAGACCACAGTGTGTTTATTTCCCATACATTTCAAATAGCAAGTGACAGATTTCCAGCATTTTATCATTCAAACTTATGTGCTAATATAATTAGATGTGGCACATGAATCTGGTTGTGGCAGGTATTAAGACATGTATGACAGGCATTTCTTCACAGGTTACTGTACTGGGCTGTAATTTTTATTCCAGACATACACATGCACACAGCTCTATTAAGAAACAGTTTCTTAATAGAACTATTAAGAAAATCTGCATGCAAAATAGATTGAGTATATAGGTAAACAAAAACCTCTAAAATAGTTTTGCACTGAAACCCAGATTCATAAAAATGGCACCTTCCAAAAGATCCCTGAAAACTCCAACTTATTATATTAGTCCTGAAAAGTCAAACTTAAACAGGGAAGTGAACTGCCTTTCCCTACATCTTGTGTATCAGAACTGCTCCCTTAGTGAACATGTGTAAATAGAAACTAAGTCAATATTTGCACAAATGTTGTGATAGCTTCAGGACACTCAGACAAAAGGCAGCTATGGTTAGAATCTGGCCTGCAAAATTACCATAGATATCCTCCTCCTGCAGCACAGCAGACATTCTTACCTGTCACCAGATCCTATCAGCCACCATGCAGCACATCTCTTCCCACTCAAATAATTTACTAGCTAGCAACTGACCATGATGTATAAAGTAGAAAGAATACAGCTTCACCATGGAATTCCATATATTTAGCATTCAAGGGAGATATAAGAAGCACATCTGAACTGGCATACATGATCAGGGAATTACAAAGTAACTAACAATAGATGAGACCTGCACTTGGGTGTTCCACACTCCTGTGCCACCCAGGAGTCACTGCCACAGGCTTTGTGTGCACTTCACAGCCAAGGAGAAAGTTAACTACAAACCAGGCCCAGATAACTCATTTTCTAAAAGGGGCTGGAGTCAAAGAGTACAGATCTATGCATCTTCTGTGAAAGTAAAACTTCCAGCTGCTTCACCAGCAAATTAGCTTTGTGTTGTAACTAACCTAGAAATAATTAACATTCAGATTTAAAATTCTACTCTTTCTGTTTTCTCTTCTTGTACTTATATTTCCCTATTGGAGTTCTTCTTTTTCATCCTTTCTTCTGAATATTACACCCCAACTCTTAGCTCCCAAATAACCATGTTTCTGTCATACCCCTCTCACTCTTTTCAACCAGTAAAAACAACTTTCTCAACCTCTTGGGTTGCCTGAAAAAGGTTTGAGTTTAATTTCCTTTTATACCTGTGTATGAGTACACTACATATATAAAAATAGTAAAATAGTAATACTTAATATATAGTGGCCTAAGCACTCACCTGTTGCCTAAGCAACGAATAAATTACCCTCAAGAAAACCCCAACAACAAATAAATTACCCTCAAGAAAACCCCAACCTTATCCTCTTCATGCTGAGACACAGGGAATATGTATTTCAAATTACCTAATGAAACACACTATGAAGAAGAGGATACAGCAAGTACTAAATGAAGGCACAGAATGGGAAAAAGAGAAGGCAATACCACATTTTCTGTATGAAATGAGAGCCTTACCATCCTGCTGGCCCTGGAGGTTCTGAGGACTTTGCATTCTCTCTTCCAGGTTTGAACTGAGGTCAGAGTTCACAGCTGACATCCTAGTTGAATCACTCATATCAAACTCATCACTCTCTATAGAGCTTTCATCCTGCAAATGGAAAGTTGCAGAGAGGTGTCAGAAACCATTATATGCTCTTCCCATCTTATGCGCAGTTCACTCATCCCCATTCCTCTCCCTCACACCTGGTGCAATGCTAAACCTTTGTGTATATAAGCAAATAAGCAGAGCACATACAGAAGAGCAAGCAAAACACAGCATTTATGAGATATGATAATCTGACAAATACAATTTGTTCAACTACAAGGATACTTCATTATCACACATAATTGTTTCCATAGTTATTTTGCAGAAGAGGGCTAGTAACCAGAGACCCCATACCAAGTCCTTGTTATTCAAATTTAGTTGAGAGTATTTTTTTGCATTCCCTGCCTGAATCCTCTACCTTTCCCATATGAGGCTGGTAACTTCATGGTGGTGGGGTCTAATAAGACTCTATGTCCAAACACTCTTGACATGTGACCCTTACACTGCTACTGTGTTTAAAGCATCTGTTAAAATGATAAAGCTTATAAAAATTCTGAGCATGAGCTCAAATGACAGGAAATGGCAATCCAAAGTAATAGAATTATATGAGAATAATTTCAAATTTATTCTACCTCATACATCTTTAATACTGTTTATCCACCAAATCTAATTACAAGGGACGATAGCAGAGGCCACAAAGAAAAAGTCCTGATCAAATATTTTGTTCCCTGTTAGAAAAGCAAAACAGTTTTGGGCCTAGTCCAGCAAATGTTCTCATATCTGTCTAAATTTACTTTTTTGAGTCTCACTAAAGTTCATGCGTGCATTCATGAATTAAAAATTAAGTATCCCCAGTTTTTGCCCTGTAAGCTCCTGGAGCAGCACATAAATCTATGGTGATACATTTTTAGAAACAACTTTTCTGACATAATTACTCCTGTTATGAAGAAAACTCATTTAAAGAACATACAGAAAAATAAGTCAGATAACTTTGTATTCCTTAACAATTACTTTAAAATGCTTTTCCAATTAATACAATATTTTTTAAGAAACAAAAACTAATTTTAACAGGATTCTGAATATTTTTTCTGGATTGCTCAACAGAAATTATTTAGAAAAATAGCAATGTTCAGAATATGATTAACTGTGTATTTGTTGTGACCTGATTTCTACAGATGCTGAGAGAGCTGCTTTCTTCTTTCTTAGCACTTAACCCTTAAATCAATTCCTCTTGTGGGTCTTAGTGATGTCCCCAGCTTGCATGGGTGTGTCTCTTATTTTTGGAAGGGCCATTCCCCATAGTCACAACTCTTGCTGAACAGGAAAGAAATATTGCCAAATGCCATTCATGAGTGAGAGTGGGACAACACACAAGGCAATGCAGTCCTGCATAGTCACAGCAGGACAATGACAAGTAAAGAAAGAAATGTGTCTTCTTATCCAAGTTCTTTTTAAAAATGAAATGGAGGAGTGAGGGCTTTGCTAGTGGGCACCTAATCACCTGGCCCAGATAAGTGGGAGCACCCCAGTTACAGCATGTCCTGGTTTGGGCCAGGATAAAGGTGATTTCCTGTCTTGTACTTTTGCTTTCAGCTAAGTCTCTTGTAATTAACAGCAAGTTTCTCAGACAGTGTCTGCTTCTGGGACTGATAACACTTGATGTTTATAGTTACAGCCAGAGACTGGTATGCAGAGCCAAGGACACTGCTCAGTTCTGAGGAACATTTTACCTTCCAGAAGGAATAAAGAGGTCCCATCTGCAGCCCTCCTTTGGGGAGGAACAGACAAGATAGATGCCAGAATTGACCAAATAGAGTATTCCATCCCATACACATCATACTCAGTATAAATTTGAGGGATCACAAGGGTCAAGACAGCTTCCAGCTTCCGGCTTCCTGCCCCTCCTGCCTTTCCTGCTTCCCTTTCTTCACCCGTTCCCTGTTTTGCTTCGCCATCCTGGGAGGATTCCATCCATTCCTCTGCCTGTGGACCTGATCCATGCCAGCCCATATCTGTGTGTTCCTGCCTCCAGCTCCCGACTGCTGCCGACTCCAGGAGTCCAGCCTGGACTTTCCCAGGGCTGCCCTGCAGCCTTGGTAGTGACGTGAGAGTTACTGGGGGAAAAGTGGGGAAGGAACGTGGGATCAATTTTCCTGTGTATTTGTATATATTTAGTAATTTTTCCTATTTATCATTACTGTTTCATTAAAGCTGTGTAGTTTAGTTTCCAACCCATAAATCTCTCTCCCTTATTCTCTCTCCTTTCTTTATCAGGGAGGAGAGAGAGATTAATAGAGAGAATCTGTTACTCTGTTTAATTGCCGGGCCAGTGTTAAACCGTGACACAGCAGCAGCAAACACCCAAACTATGCCCTTTCATAAGAGCCACAGGGTATGGTGCCCACTAGCTTCCTGCCTTGGACAGACAGGGGCAAGGCACACACTGAGGTCTTGGGGAAACACACAGTTCTTTCTCAAAGAGCACAGACTCCCCCAGACCTTCTGGAAGGCTGTGCCTCTGTTAAGGCACAGTGGTATTTCTCATTGATCCCTTCAAGAAACAGCAAAGCAGTAAATTACATTTTCCATTTGTGAGGTTGGGAAACCTGTATGAGCTCCCAGAAAGGGAGCTCTGGCTACCCAACATTGGTATAGGGATAAGAAACTGCACATGGGATGACTGTGTTTACCTGTGGCACTCTGCAGAGTACCTACACCTCTGTCCCTGAACTGGACAACCATTTATCTGAACCTGTGTGGACACCCAGGCATGGGGAGAAGAGCTGGGAGCCACTGGCATCTCTGTACCAGCTGCAGCACAGCTGTGAGTTCCCCACACAGTGATGAGCTCTCCTGTTCTTCCTTTTCACTGATAATCTTAGCTTAAAATGATGAATTGAGGATGGGAGAATCAGGAGGCTTTCAGTCACTGTGCTAGCTGGTTGTGATATCCAAGTTGACTCCTATTTCAATTCCACCCCCTCCACGGGAATACAGATATGATTGATGAAACCTTGGAAACAGAGCCTTCTTACCAACCCAAGCATGTTTCTAAGTACATGAAATAGTTTCAATGTATGCACCAGAAATCCTCCTGCTTTGTAGTACAACATTTTCACTGCCATTTTGTTCAGAGAGCAACAATTGTACAGCCCAGAGAAAAAAAAGGAATTCTTAGCAAAGCTCTGCTTTGAGAAAAGGTGTAAAGATTACCTTAAGAACTTCCCTTGTGTCTACTCTGCCCTGGCAAACACATTATTTCTAAAACATACCAAAGATTACCCTTCATAAATCCAGTGCTGCGAACATTTCAGACACAACAACATGAGAGCTCTGCAAAACCAAGCCAGGCAGGAAGGGACCCAGCAATGGTGGTTCTTGCTGCCACCCTATCATTGCCAATGGTTCATCTAGATGAAAAAATGGGTTTAAAAAAATTTTAGTCATCAGACCAGACTACACCAAAACATACAGACTGTAAAGCAATGTGTCAGGTGGCCCTAATCCAGCATGAGTGCTTGACCCTGTTGTGGGAACAATAATTCTTAAAGGGAAGGAGTAGGAAAAACAATGAGTCCTTTAACTTCTAATGCAGAGATAAAGCCTCTTCTCTCCTGCTCCTTCAAGCCCTGCTGCCAGATTCTTGAAAAAGGGAAGCACACTGTGGGGAGACTCAATCAGAGGTGAAGACAACCAGGCTGTATTTGTGCACAAAAAACCCAAAGATCTCTCCCCACACCCTCAAAAATTGAAAATAAAAAGCAAATGTGAAAAAAGGATCATGATTTTCTGGAAGAGTAATAAAATCCCTATCCTATGGGGTGCTGAATAATTCATAAATCTTCACCAATAGCCCATATCTACTTATTACGAAACTAAATGTAGCTGACTCCACAGAAGTCAGGAGTTGGCCAGAGTCTTTGACATATCCAGCTCCTAAGGTTGTTATTGAGGGTTTTCTTTATTAAAAAAAAATCCTCTAGTCAGGCAGAAGGACACAGCATGTAGGATTGCTTTTTGGTTGGCACATAGCAGGGCTTCTAAATATTTGGCAGGTAAATGGAAAATTAACACATTTCTAGCAAAATGAGTAGCACCAATAGTATGTAGTACCAATAATTTAGTAGGTGCCATTCAATTGATGAAACACTTCTAAAAATCTGCAAAAACTCTGAATAAATCATAGAAAGAAAATAATTTTTGAGAATAAATAAATGTAGTTCAACTGAAATTCTCTATGAAGAAAATTGATCCTCAGCCTACCTCCCTTCCTTTTTTCCAGCTTTTGTCTCAAAATTCTAAAAGCAGCCCCTACTCTTAAAAGATTTCAACTGATGTTGCCAGAGCTTCTATCTATCACTATAATGTGTTGCATCCTGGCTGCTAACCTTGAGAACATCATGGCATTCATTTCAGCTGTTGATGGTATTGCTTTCAAGAAGCACACAATGAAAGACACTGCTGAGCACAGCACTGTCTTGGGTGAATGTGCTGCCCTCCTTAACCTTTCCACTGGTCCAGATGGTAAAAGGGCACCTTCACATCATTTTAAACAGTATAGCATATTACCCCTGACCATGGAAGGGTGGTAAGTCGTGACACACTCTCTGAAACCTGATTACTTGCACACAGCCTTTGTTTGGTTTCAGTGTCTCTGTTTTAGCAATGAAATGACACAGATGGAATCAAGATTCATCTTCAGTTCAGTTTCCTGGCTACCACAAAGACAAGCGCCTCCAAACAGAGGAGAACAAAAAGACAAATTTAAGAGAGTTAAGGTTTTACCTCATCTTGCTGTGAATTTAGTAGCTGCAGTTTCATGTGTTTCATATAGGCCATAGTAATTGGCATGTTGTAATCAATCATACTGGTCACCAAAGTTGGAGGTTTTCCATTATCTGCAATAAAAATATTTATAATTCATTCTATGTTACTTGTGAAGGCCACTTCGCCTACTCTGCAGTCTAAGTCAGAGAGTTACATCATTTTAGTTCTAACTTTGGCATTTTCAGTTGCTTGTAGGCTGTACAGATGGGAGTTTCCCAAAGAAAAATGAAAATCACTGAAAAGTGATGAGTTCTATCCTAAATTACTACCACATATGCACCCTATCTATTCCTTATGTTCAAGCCCCCATATAAACATTTTCATAGCAAAATAAGTTATTTCCTCCAGATAAAACCATCTTTCTATTGAGGGTGCACACAGTATTACACTCCATTCTTAAAAAAAAAAGCAGAAGATTCACTACCTTCCAGATTAAGCAAATTAGATGATCTGATTTATTGAACTGTTCCACTCTACCAAATTTTTATGAACCCTCACTTAAGCTAGGAAAATATAAATGGTTGCTAGAAATAAAATTACTTTACATCCCACTATTTAACACTAAAACTACCTTTATGATCCGCTCCATCTGGGTTTAAATGCATTCTTTTCTGGCACTCTGAGCAGCTCATTAGAAACCGTGTCACCGCTTCTCTCGGTAGGAAGGCATAGGTCTCTGAAATCTGAAATGAAGGACAAAATACAGGCATTATTCTATAAGCTGATTGAAAATGATTTAACAGAACTGATAATTATATTTCCAAATAAGGCATATTATCTTATAACACCAGGAAGCACAATAAAAGCACGTTCTCAGATTTTGGATGCTTCCTCCTTTCAACATTATCATTCAACCCCCAACCACAAGGAAGCAGCAGAGGGAATTACTACTCCTTTTTTTAAAGGAGAGAGGAGGAAGCAGGTATTGCTGTTTTTCAAGATTGTGTTCCCCCTTCCCTCCCCAAGGATGCACCTGTCTTTATAGACATTTTTGCCTTTCTGTAAAGGGCCTGGAGGAGGCAGTTGCTGCCAAGCTGAAAATGAGCCAACACAGCACACTCTGTGATCACAGAGGAAGCAAATCTCATACTGGCTACATCAAGTGTACAGCCAGTAGATCTAGAAAAGTTATTATCCCTCTCTACTGAGTGCTGATAAGACAGCATCCAGGATGATATGCCTGGATTTCCCCTCCACAGTTCA
Organism: Calypte anna; assembly: GCF_003957555.1. Lineage (NCBI taxonomy): Eukaryota > Metazoa > Chordata > Aves > Apodiformes > Trochilidae > Calypte > Calypte anna. The sequence goes on from NC_044245.1 coordinate 108,539,786, forward strand.
AAAAAGCTGCTGAGAAAAAGGAGAGGACTCTTTGGCAAACCATGGTGGAGGCTAAAGCAGGTGACTTGAAGCAGTGAAGAGAGCTCGATTTGTGTTGTGCAAGAAAGAATAGGTTACAAGGCAGGGAAAGATCTAATTGCTTGTAGGAAGTGCAGGAAGATTGAGGTGGGGTATGAAAATGTGGATGCAGAAAGGACACTGCATTTTTATAAGAACATGTGGCAACAGGACAAGGGGGAATGGTTTCAAACTGGAAGAGTGCAGATTTAGATTAGACATTAGGAAGAAATTCTGTACTCTGAACCTGATGAGACACTAGCACAGGTTGCCCAGAGAAGCTGAGGATGCCCCATCCCCAGAAGTGTTCAATACCAGGATGGATGGGGCTCTAAGCAACTTGGTCTACAAGGTGTCCCTGTTATTACAGGGGCATTGAAACTAGATGATCTTTAAGGTCCCTTCCAACCCAATGCATTCTATGATTCTATGAAAAGATACCTTTCTTTTACAAACTGTAAATGGGATTAAATACTTTGTAAATCACTCATGCTCTTCAAAAGAATGTTAAAGCTGGAATGGCCTGCTATAACTCTCTTCCACTCGCCTTCCCTTGTCACAAATCTGCCCTGTGTTGAAACTTCTGTTTTCTAAAACTCTATGGACCAACTCGATCAGTGACAGTTTTTTGAAAAATAGATGGAGTTGCAGTTAGTATTTGTTGATGTGACACGAGTCACGGAAGTACACAGGAAATTATGAACCGTAAAATAACAACGCTAACTGTATCACCCTGTTCATGGTAATGTTGTTTAGGCTGTTTGTTGTTGTTTTCCTATATAACTGAAATCTTATTTGAGAGTGAGAAGAAGACTTGTATAAAAACAAAATTTGTCCTGTGACAGTTTTTCTCTGGGCCTGAAACAATTTATCTGAAAATGCAGGTACTGTATGAAGCCACTTCTGAATGGGAGTTCCTTCCACAAAAAATATTTTTACATTATTGTTGTGGGTTTTTTGCCTCAGAACAGACGCTCATTTACCTTTTTAAATATGAAAACATTGGTTAAACTCATGCTTTATGGAATCTAAAAAAAGCATGTAAAATCATTGAGAATTTAGTATTAACAAAATTGGTAAATACACATACATAGAAACCTCTGTCATATCATTTAATACATTTAGCACTGTATTGAAATTAATGGAGCTTAACAATGAATTCATTGGTTTCCTGCAATTAATAGGAATGCTCCATTTATTCTAATCAAGCAATTCTGTCAAAATTCCGGTGTTTCTCAAAGTAGATGAAAATCCTCCATGGAAAACAAGTGAGATAGGTTCCAGATTTGGTAGGTATGCTCCACCAACTAAGGGAACTGGGTTTTATAACTAAATTTGTCCACAGAGCAGATGCTTGTGTCTCCAACCTCCCACTGCAACACAGTTTTAAGGATGCCCTTTCCTAAATAAGACCAGTTTCCACCAACTTCCTCCCTTGCTTCGTTTGTAATCTCAATCAATCACTTACAGCCCAAGACTCCAACCTGAATAAGTTGGTATAACACAGTGGTTATCATGTTAAGAGATACATAGAGGACACAGCCCACAGCTTTCCTTATTCTCACTCCTTGAACATACACAAAATCCTCTTTCTGAATTTCAGCATCACAAAGCTTACAAAAAACCAAAACCAAAACCAACCCCAAACCTCATGCCCCCAGCAGTGCAGACTCCTGTTTGCCTTTCTCATTTAAAAGGGGCACAGCTACTTTACAAGATGCAAAGAGCCACTTGCTCCCTCTGGCCATGGTCCCAACCTTCTGGCATAGTACCAGCTGTGGCCGGGAAGCTCTCTAAGCAAATGTGCACAAGGCTGAACACAATATCCTCTATTTCACCCTTCAGCAGACCTTGCTAGCTTTTGCAGAGGGTTGGACTGATGGATATGGACCTGGCTTGCATGTATTTTAGAGCACAACCTGGAAACCTACGACACCTTCTAATTATTGAGAAATACCTGCGACAGTGGTCTGATTTTATCAGGAAAATTTGTTTCTATCCTCTACTCTCTCTCAAAGAAAGCCCTAATGACTCAGTACTCATTGATGCTGTATGTTCTCACTGCCTTCAGCAGCTCTGCTCTCTTCTCAAGGCTAACAAAAAAATATAGCCAGACCATCTTGTTCATGATGTGCTGCAATAAGAGGTTTTTTACTGCAATTTCACACCCAAAAAAACAAAACAACAAAAAATTACCCCAAACAAATCCACACCCTTCTACATTTTAAGAAAAAAAGGGAGCCAGATAAGTGGGGGATATTGGATTATTTACATCCATACACTATACTTTTTGCATGCTTAAGAAGACAGATCATGCATATGCTTATACCAATCAAAGAACAATCACTGCTAACTTACTACACAAATATATGTATATAAATATGTATATTTTTATAAATAATACTTACTGATAAAAGTACTTGGATTGCTTTTAAAACAATAGAAGTACATTTTTTCTAATATGATGCTTTTGTAGTATCCTTATATGATTCTTTATTCTTACTAGTGCCTGTATTGAATATTAGTATATATCTTATATATACTATATCTATTAGTATGTACTATATATTATATATATTGGTTTACATATTACATATTATAATGACTATATATGCTACTATATAGTATATTGTATATTATGTTATGTGTAATATATTATTATAAATTGTATATATATTATATATATTAGAATATATTCTGTTACTTGTACAAATTTGTTATCATGTATCAAGACATATTATGTATCATGGACAGATCACAAAATAATCAGACTCTAGGAGACTGGTTTTTAGGTACTAGGTAGTAGGCATAGCATTACAGCTGAATGCTATTGACATTTTGAAGGGAAAAAATATCAATTAAGAAGAAACTAGAAAGCTGGAGCATTAAGCAAAGAGTGCCAAAATCATATAGGGTTTGTTTTAGCCCAAGAGTCACAGGATAAGATGCAGAACACCACCCAACAATATAGTCCACGTACACCTATACATATTTCATTTAAAGTCTGAGGAAAATCAGGTAGTTGACTTCAGTAGTTTCAGAGTCAAACGTTCCATGATTTTATTTTGCCATTCACAAGAAGTCTACAAGATAATAGAATCCGACATCAACCCATCCAACAACAAAGATCTGTAATCATCTACATGCTGCTTACTGGATCCCATGAAGATCACAACTGCTACAAGGCAAGTAATCCAGTGCCTGAGCATGCAATGTGATATACATCAGAGCTAAGTGATGAATGCTCTAATTGTCCAGGAAAAGTGTATTGTGTTCCTGTTGCATCACTGCAGGCAGAGAAAACAGGCAAAGTCTTTATGCTCTCCAACATTCAGATGATTTAAGTACAGGATGATGTGATAATGTAGCTTTCAGAGCTACATTTTTGTTTGGAAAATTAACAAGCTCTATATTGAAAGGCAGATTTTAGGGCACATATGGTAAAGCAGGAAAGACAAGTGTGAGAAGGACTGAAATTTTGCAAGGGAACCTATTAACCCCTAAAGCATTAATATGGAGGGTGTAGTGTGTAGTCTGGAAGATACAACGTGTCAGAATAGAGGGAATTTTTGTTTTATGTGTATATTTTTCTTAATTACGGAGGGCAAGGCAGCGGGAAGATGATCCAAGGAAGACTTCCAAAACGAGAGAGACAGGGGGAGAAAGTGAAGATGGTAATCTGTCCTGGGCCCACAGCCATCAAACCAGGTGGCAGAAACTGGTTTCTCGATGACAGGAGGGCAAACCAGCCAAGGAAAGTCCTCTGCAAGAGGTCAGAATAGAAGGTTGACACAGAAAAAGAGATAGATTACTGCTAGGAGTTTTATCAAGAACTGGCTACCCTGCTGTACTGAGGAGAACACTGTTCCCTTTTGTGCTAAGCTTGTGCTTCACAGCTCCCTTTTCCTTCCTTCCTTCCTTCCTTCCTTCCTTCCTTCCTTCCTTCCTTCCTTCCTTCCTGCCTTCCTGCCTTCCTGCCTTCCTGCCTTCCTGCCTTCCTGCCTTCCTGCCTTCCTGCCTTCCCGCCTTCCCTCCATCTCGTGTATCAGAAGCTGCTCTCTGCAAGGGAAGTGATGGGGAGCACCTGCTCATGGGACCAGTGCCAGGACACTCAACACTCACCCTTTGCAAAAAAAACAGAACAAGCCCATAGGGTAAAAGTACATGGGAGCTGGCTGTTTCACAATGCAGACAGCAGCAGTGTGGATGCAAACAATTAAGTGTGCTAAGGCCCTCCACAAACCTCATATTCTTCTGCTCCCCTGAGTGCAAGGTCTGCCTTGGAGGGAAACCAGTCAGGCCCCAAACCTGCTTTAACCTTGTTTGATCAGGGAAGTTGTACTGGAAGATGACAACATTATTGCACACTGTGACCTGTCAAAAATTCTTCCCTTAGGAAAATACGTTCACTGTGATGCTCAGAGAGGACTCTCAAAAACATTCTTGTTTTGTGAGGAGGAAAATCTCACCTCATGTTCCACAATCTGTAGAGTTTCTTTTAGGGTGACCAGAAAGAGGGAGGCTTGGTCCCGAACCAAGAAACATTTATTAGTGCAACAGCTGGATGAAGCACAGGACCTCAGATATTGCCCCACACCTAACAGACTCCTGTTGTGCATCACATGTTATGTATTTATGTACTCCTTACCTGATCAGAGCCTTGCCTCAAGCTACTTTCCCATGGCACACGTTTTACAAGCCTGCTTCTCTTCCAGTTCATCAGCACTGCTCTCTTTTTTCATTCATGGGTTGGGAATTTAATTAACTGACCCATTTCTCCTGCTCAGACATTGTAACCCTCACTCACAACTCAAGTTCACTGCTGTAGACATTTCAAGGCTTTGCATAGCAGCTACATGGATTCAACAGGCAGATATTAAATCACCCTTCACGGGTAAAAATATTCAAGTAGAATAAGCACGTGGAACCTAAGGTGTTTTAAGTTGGCTTCCACAAACAGTTCTGCAATAGATGATGTGTTTTGCTTCAGGCAATTTTGTTCAGATATAAAACACAAAGGCAAGGCACTTATTATCGCAGCCTATTGTTTCAATGAATGAAAATCTAACATCTCCATAAAAATATTAAGGGAAAATAAAATCTACTCTGAAATATATGCCTTGATCACTAAATCTGGCCTACCCTTTGCTAGGCCTGAGAGGAGGCAGTGATGTTTCCATCTTCAGCCTCACAACAGATTATTTGAGTTTCTTGAAAAATGTAATAAGGCTATTTTTTTCCCATGGTTTACACTGAATTATAAAGAGCTGTCCTAACAGCTTGAGCCTGTTGCATTATGCTCCTACTGTAGCCACAGCTTTCCCCAGCTACTCCCACCTCTGACAGACCCCTCAGCAGTTGAATTCACATTTTAGATACAGCTCAACAGTTTAAATCAGGAAATGCAGCTCTGCAAAGGCACAAAAAGCTGAGCACTTGTTCAATGCCTTTCCCAATCCACCACCAAATGTATTCTTCTGAAGATTTCTCTCCTGTCTGTCCCTGTCTCCACTCTGGCCACTACAGTTCTCCTTTCAGTATGGAATGCCTGCACACAAATGAGTTCTTCAGGACAGAGAGATGCAGATGCTCTGTGCTTCCTCCTGACTGCTTAACCAATTCATCACATCAGCACATTTCACCCCACCTGCTATGGAGCCTGGCAGAGGACCCAGAATGCAAGATGAGGATGGATCTGCTTGGGCGCTACTGCTTTCCTTGGTACCAAGCAATGTTCTCTCTCCCACCTCTGTAGTCACCTGTGCTCCTGATGAGCAACCAACCTGGCCAGGCCTTGGGTCACATATCCTGCCTTTCTGAGGGAACTATCTCCCAGATCACGGGTCTCGGAGTTCTCCATGTTTGTAAACTTCCCTGGGAACCGAGGAACTAGCTGAGATGATAAACATCGTATTAAGTATTCATTATGTCTGGTGTAATTTTATGTCAGTGCTGTTATGCTCCAGATATGATTTGAAGTTCTTTTATATATAAGATTTCATTTTATATATATCAGCCAGGTCTTCTTCTTTTGCCAGTGTAGATCTATCTACAATTATGCTGGCAAGGAACACAGCCCATCAATGTTACATCGTACACAAGTTCGGCACTTGAAAAAAGCATAAAACCTACCAGCTAAACAACAATCTCACTCTTCTTTGTATATTGTTAAGGCTACTCCCTCACATCATCTACACAGACTTTGTAAGATTCCCTTCTCATTTTTTAGTATGCCAAGAGGAAGAAAATGAGACCTTATTCTAAACTTAAATATTGAAGCACAGATGCTTTTCTAATTAATCTAGAGGATTTGCGCCAAGAAATCATAAAGTTTGAGTTTGGCATACTGCTGTCCCAATTAAAATGTAAAGGCTCCCTTCCAATACACTGCTCTTTTAGAGGTACCAAGCACCATTTCCTATTTATCTTCCTGTACAGCACCACTGCAGGAAGTCCCACAGAAATCAGTTGTAAAAATGCCATTCGTTTCCACGCAGTTAACATAAACAAGTCAGTGCAGACTACAGATTCACTAATTTAGTTTGTAAGCTGTTCTGAACACACTTTCAGAGACATACTGATGTATTTTAGCACTCTGGCATCTGGGGTGACTCTATAAAAAAGTTTGTTATTCCATATGAGTGCAAGCAGTACTTAATTGTCACATTTGACAATTTCAGTACCCTTCTAAACACGCTTGAGCACTATCTAAAATTTTGAGTGGAGCAGGTTCACTATTGAAAATAGAGACCAACACAGGTATAAGCAAAATAATTTCATGAAATTGATACGCTACAGTTCTTAGGGCTATGCCAAAAGTTTTTTAGAAATAGTCAGGTACTGAAAGTGCCTGACAATATTTATGAACTTCAGAAGTTGTTTTCTCCCCATCATTTTGCTGTTAAAATGCTTCAGTTATCAGTCAGAGAGTGGAGGCAATGTGATCATCACATGCCAGGAATTATGAATAACAAACAGTTGTGGCACACAGTTTGTGAACCATCCTTCCTGTAAAAATTCTTCACTCCACTCAGACTATTCAGTGAATATTTATACATGGTAAATTCAGATACATTCACAGATCTCAAGGATGATTCACTTTTGACATGTGAATGAAGAAACAAGACTAAATTAATCTTGTTCCCAATTCACTTAATAACGTTAAGCCCTGCCAAAGTACTTCAGTTTGATTTATAAAGCTTTTAGGGTATAATATTTTCTGAGACAGTTACCGGAGGCACTACCTCTTTCCTTCTGCAATGCCACAGAGGAGAAACACAGATAGATAGATAGATAGATAGATAGATAGATAGATAGATAGATGCTGTGTGGCTTGCTGGAAGAGACCAACAGTCCAGCTCAGCACTGTTAGGGATGCCATGCAGCTTTTCCCCAGCTAGCCTGGTACAGTTTGAGACCTGTTTATTTAACCTAATTCTCATGTTGAGATAGAGAGACGGAGTTGATATTAATTTGTTCTGGAGTACTTTTGCCTTTTTTTTTATCTATGGAAATCTTTAAAAATTATATGTGAATCCTGTCCTTGAGAAATGGTTTCATGTCTTTAATAAACTTACATGCAATGAAATGAATGCACAGATATTGCGGACTCTGCTATTGACATAAACTTACATCTGGGAATCTTTATCCTCTGCTCGTAACGATGTAATAAGCTCACTTCTCAACTACAATAAAATCTAACATCAAATAAAACTACTGTGTAGGCTATTGAATCTGCACAAATAGTTCTGCACACAGAGGAGACACTAGCTGTCGCTCATACTATTCACAATAAATGACTTTCTTATCTGACCTGGAATCAGGGGATTCTTACGGTAGTAAATATTATACTTGGCATCTATTTGTAGGGTGATGACTTGAAGTATTGTATTTATAGTTGGCAGTACTCCTTATCCTTGTATATTATTCTAAAAAGTTTGCGAACTATAACTTTAAACAGCTTACTGAAGTAAGACAAAGCAGAAAGAGGAAGGTCAATGAAAATATTACTTTTCTAATGCTTTCTAAAAGAGAAGACCAAGTATCGAAATGGTCAAGGTGACAGAATAAAATTAATTTTGACAGTTTGTGCTTGTTCACCCTGAGATATCACTCCAAGCCTTACAAAGCATGCCCAAATGGCTGGTGTCTTTCTTTATACATCTATTGTAAGGTCAATACCGCTGAGAACAAATTATAAGAAATCTTGCCAAGAGCTTATTCCTCATCAAACCATCTGAAACAGCCTATAAATAAAACATCTGTGGAGGGACTCACAGCTACATAGTAAGGACTTATATACCTAAATAAAACAGTAACAGAAGAATATCTATTTCTTATGGCTAAAACTGAAGATGTGAGTATCACAAACAAGTCACCTCAGGGCCCCGTGTGCAGCCCCCATCAGCCCCATCCCACTGGGGCCATGGCTGGAGGTGCCTTGGATACCCTGCACCCTGGCTGGGAGCCCCCACCCTGATGCTCTGGGGGTGCCCCTGCTGCTTTGGCAGCTGGGAACAGCTGGGCAGGTGGATCAGGTTCAACCACTGAGTGTGCCTGGAACCACCACAGCCCTGTGCATGGAAGGCTGGCCATCCGGATCCAGGCAAGCAGACACATTTTAAGCCCCTCGAGAAAGCCCAGTAAATGTTTCATTAGTTCTGCCTATGAAAATAAAGTGTTATATTTGTGCCACTAAGCACAAAAGCTATTTATAGCTATTTTAAGCAGCGGTTGAACTAGTTAGGTCAAGTAATAGCAAGCATTTAAAAATCTTAGAAATAATCATTTCCCTCCACTCAGCTGGCTTATGCAGGTGTGAGAGCTGTGTTCTCAATACTTCTTTCACTGTAGTAGCTCTCCGGCCTTTTGAATTTTGGATATTTACAACTTTTCATACCATTAAACCATGAAGTACACTTAGTTTGCAGCCGTAAACTGTAAGGCAACTTTATTCATATGCTGAAGCACAGCACCTCATTTAGCAAAACTGTGTGAATACCTTCCAAGTCTTCTTTAAGACTTCAACCATTTACTAACAATTAATTATTAGAGTTACCAGAGAAACTGTTGAACTATTATAGAAATAACAAATTCTCTGCTTGTACCAACGAGAAAATCTCTACTGAGGTCAATGGCTCTGGTCTTTCTTAGACAGAAAATGCAGCCCTTCTGATGTCTATACTGTATTTTTTCAGGCATTATTGAAAGATCTTCAAAATAAATTTGAGGATGAGGGTTAGAGTACTAATACAGCTGGAAAAACAACAACAAAACCTCCACAAATAGCAAGTCATCTAACTAAGCCCAAGTAACTCACTCTTTTAGAGACTTAGGCTCACTTTTAGTTTGTTGGCTGGGGCTTTTTACTTACTGCTTTATAGGTTCTCTTTTGTCCAGCATGTTTTCTGATTTGTTCTCCATTAGGCCCAGTTTCCACGTGCATGGAATAGATAATGTCAAAGAAATCTTCTACGACGGCTACCCGCCGTAATGACAGCTTCTCATCTACACCTACCCCATCCTGAAAAGAGAAAAAAGATAAAAGAAAAAGTAAGGAGGACAGGATGAATAAATAAATTATAATAATCATGGAACACGTTCTCCTTTTTCAGCAGAGTTAGAAGAAAGGAAGACCCTTCCACTGAGATCTGAAGGTGAACGTCAGAATGCCAGAATTCATCCTGTGAATGACAGAAACGGTATCGAAGGAAAGCTGTATGATCAAAAGGATCATATGGACCCTTGCAAGCAATCCATTTTACTAAGGCAGGGCATTTGGTCTCTAGATAGAAAGCAGTCTTTCACTCCAGTATATAAAAAACAAAAGGAAAAGTATCTGATTCCTTCTCCAAAAGTACAAACAAGATTCAAAGGCAGAGGCAGTCCAAATACATGGCATGATGTGGCTGTTAATAAGAACACAAAAGCTTTTATCCTCTCATTCCCCTCCCAATAATTCTCTACATAGCATTTCATAAAGGTATTTAATAAAGGGTTTTAATTCACACATGACAGAGATGACTGTAATAATGAATACAAAGGAAGTTATTACAAACAATTTGCCCCTGAAAAACCTGCTTGAAAATACATTACATGAAGACATATCACAACATGAGGAAAAGAAAGGGCTATTTTTTTAAATTGTGATTTTTTTTCACAGATGTCTGGTTGGAACAAATCACAGAAAAGTGAGGACACCTACCATGTGATTTTCAAAAGCCATAATGCCATGGTAGCTAAAGATTTCTAGGCACCAAACTTTTACGGAGTATTTTAAGCAAGAATGCATTCGAAACTTGACACATCTGATAATACTGTTACTGCTGCTGTAATTCATGCCACAGCAAAACTGACTGTGAAGAAACACGTGCAATTATTGCTCTGGTGACCAAATAATGACCAGAGATGAGAAATGAAAAGGCAATAGTTACATATGACTCCCAGTTGCCACCTCACTGCTAGTAACTTCTTGATAACTCATTCCAGTAAGTTTGCTGAATGTGTACAAATAGAATTTCGTTTTCTCACTGCCTCTATTTTATTCCAGCCTACTTCCTCTTATTTTTCATAGAGTTCAGGGGAAGAACTCAAATAATGCCAGTGGCTCTAAAGAAGCCTCTGGCGTGACACAGAGGAGCTCTTGACACATTCCCAGTATTGGTGGAGAAAAATGTCAGTGCCTTCATAGCATAAGTTCCTCCATGTGCGTGATTCCAAATGTTATTGGATTAGGAGGTGTTGATATGCTAACACTTACAGACAATTTGTCCTGTCCTCCTTCACTGTGACATTGCCTCTGGTCAGTCTTCTTCAAAGAAGTCCCCACCCAAACATACATTGTCCTTTCCAGCAGGTTGTGCCCCTTACCCCTAGGAGATACCTGGACCAGAGCAGAACTCTCCCTCACATGCCTGATCAGATGATTGTCACTGTCCTGACACAAGTGACCGTATTGAGGATTCAGGCTGGAGAAAGCTGAGGAATTTGCAATGCAGTTTCATTAAAAGCCTCAGAGAGATCAGCTGGGAACAGTTTCTCTGAGAACAAGATGAAGCTCCCATCCCATGAACACTCCCTAAAATTTTGCTAACTGCCAGCTAAGAAAAAATTGTGGCATCATGACAGGTTCTGGTATCAGCACCATTAGGAATTCACTTGATATTGCCCATCACTCTTGCCCTCTATTAAAAAAAACCTAAAAAAAAATAAAAAAAAAAAGATGCAACAGATCTTTGCAGATTAAATCTTTAAAGGAACTCACACATGAGCTCTGTAAGGGGGCCCATATTCAATCATTATTTTCTCACCACCCAAACAGCACAGTGGGATCCCTAATGATTTCAAACACTCTTCTTATAACAACAGTCTTATCTCACACTGCTCTCCAAATGTCCAGAAGTTTGTAGTGTTGATTAACTGATAAAGATTTAATCTGTTTACTACTAATGAATTTTCTTTTAGGAAATTTCCTATGGGGGAGATTTCTTTTTTAATTAAAGAGAAATGCATTACAGCAATATTAATTTAAAACCTGAGATGCCACCTTAGCAGAGCTAACACATGCAAACATTAGGAAGGCATTCAAGAAGAAACTCAAAAACAAAACTCATTTTACTGCTTTTTGTGGACATAATGTGCAGTGTTCTTCCTACCCTGCTCCCCAGATGCTGATACCCAAAGGTAGGTAGGCATGATGAGGGTGTGCTCTTCAATCTGAATTTCTCCATCCAGTTGAATAAAGAAATAAGCATTGGTACTACATCTAAAAATACAAGGAATTAAAATATGCACAAACTTTCTGTCACGCCTCCTAACTGAGGTGCCAAAAAATTAATACAAACTTTCCAAATCTTGTCAATCAAAAAGGGTAGGAAAAAAAATGGCTTACACCAAGGGGAAACTGCTACAGGGGGAGACAGTACTATTGCTATCATCTATACTTGTAACTTTATCATAACTTCATGGACCTGAACATAGAACCACAGAATTATTTTGGTTGGAAAAGACCTTTAAGATCATCAAGTCTAACAATTAACCAAACACTGCCAAGTCCACCACTAAACCCTGTCCCTAAGCACCACATCTACATGTCTTTTAAATACCTCCAGGATGGTGACTCCACCACCTCCCTGAGGAGCCTGTTCCAGTGCTTGCCAATCCTTTCAGTGAAGAAATTTTCCTTAACATCCAACATTATGTACTCTAGGTGGCCCTGCTCTGGCAGGGGGGGTTGGACTAGATGATCTTTCGAGGTCCCTTCTAACCCCTAGGATTCTATGATTCTATGATTCTATGATAAAACTCTATTGGCACAATTTAACACCATTTTCTCTTGTCCTATTGCTTATTACTTGGGAGAAGAGCCCGACACCCACCTCATAACTTCCTTTTAGGTAGTTGTAGAGAGTAAATACAGTTTCCCTAGAACTTTCTCTTCTCCAGACTGAACAACACCAGTTCCCTCAGCCATTCCTTGTAAGACTTGTGCACTAGACCCTGCACATGATGAGGTCAGGCTTCATTCTACTTGGTGTTGTGCAAGGAAATAGGGTCGATATTGTTTCAGAATCCTGGGGTGCTGTTATAAGCTGTCCAGTCCATCTGGCAGTACACAAGGCTGCACAGACGTGTAAGCCTCAGATGCAGCAGCAAGACACCAGATGAGTAACTTGGATAAGGTTTTGATATCACAGTACTGACACACCAGCAAGTAAAAAGCTGGGTAAGTGATACAACCCCAAATGCCCATTCAAATCATAAACTTTCTGAAGTGGACACGGTTGTATCAGGCTGTCTTGCCATATGCCATTACAATACACTTTTATCCTGAAATTTGTATTTGATAAAGGCATTAGCAAAGCAGTTCTACTTTATAAGCAGGCTTTAGGTAAAAATTTTCATGGTGCCTAAGGGGACTTTTTTTTAGCCTCAGCTAAGGCTAAAAGGAGGCGAATGAGGGAATATGTGATAAAGCTATTCAAATATCTGAAAGCTTATAAAATGTCCACAAGGAACAGGACAAGAAATAGGCTTAAACCACAGCATGGAGATTTACATTAGACATTCTGAAAAACTTACTATAGATATGGATAGACAAGTGTTTTAAGAGTTTGCCTGGAGAGGCTGTGGCATCTCTGTCACAGGATTTTGAGACCAGGTTAGACAAATACCTATCAGGGATAGTTTGAGTAAATCTTGTCTTGGAGAGACTAGATATTAATTGAGTTCCTTCTTGATCGTTGTATGACTGAGAAGCTTAAACACCACTTTCAATGTGACTTGGGTACTAACAAGTCTGGAATAGCAATGAGGATATTTATAAATCACTGAGGTATTTTTAGGACTTTCACTTGTCATGGCAAGAGTCCAAGCCCCACTTTCTAAAATGACTTAGGAATGAAAGTCTCACCGAGTGTTTCTCTTCAAGAATTAGACTTAGACTCTTAAATCTTTTAGGCTGGGTTTCATCCCACTTCTTCTAGCCATCACAGAGGTAATGCCCCTACTCTAAACCAGCTGTCTCAGATTCCTCTCTGGATAACAACCTGACAGGCACTGCCAAAATACAATTCGTCTTTATAGCTGCTGGAATGGTTTCAATTTGAACCAGTAAGAAGGTACCTGATTTTACGCATTGGATTGCAGGGTTTCCTGTTTATTCTTGGGTTTATATTTATTCAGTGATCTTCCTAAGTTCTTAAGATACAAATCAATCAATGTTTCTTTTCATTTTCTGACTCACAAATTCCATTTGCCCTCTGAGATTAAAGTTGTTTGTTTCTTTGGACAGAAGAAGATCTCTCTTTTACAGAGAGTTGTGCACATCTTGGAAAGTGCTAAGGATCAGTTTGAATAAGGATATGTGAGGAAGAGTCAGTCTCTTTTATTTAGATGGAACCTACAGGGCTAGTGGAAGTAAAGAAGGAAAAAGAGTTTTCCAGTGAAGCAACCAATAGTCAAAACATCAGAAAGATCTATTAAATGAAAGGCTGTCATTTTTATAGGTACTCTGAAGAGGAAAAAAAAATTAACACAAGCCTTTAAAATGAAGGCCACAGAAAGTAAAGGGCTTGGAATTGCTTGTTTGAGAATATCTGCACTATATCATGTTGAAACTTCTTGGAAGAAATAGGTCTCATAAAACTCCCTCTTGATTTGTGAATGAATATAACTATCAGCATCTTTATAGTGTTCAAAAAAAAATATTCCTATAAACACAGGATAGACTGAGATAAAATAGTAAAAGCTTGGTTGGTGGTTTTATAGGAAATGTTCAGGTCTATAAAAACTTCTGTTGTAAAAGTATCAAAGTCAGAAGCATCTCCAAAGCGCTAGCAGTAGATGCAAACAACAATCAACCTAAATATTTCATCACATAATATATATCACATACAAATGTAAGACTGCTTTGAATGCAGGAATACAGTGTGTACCCTTTTTCTGATGCACACCAGTTCAGGTGACAGCAGAGTAAAAGTCTCTGCTAGTGATGCAGTATTGCCTTTTGCAGTCCTGAGGATGCATTTTCCCTGGAAGTGAAGCATGCTTTTGCTGACTGAATGAACTATATCCTTACAAAAAGTTTTGTGCATAGCCCCCCCCACCCCTTTTTAGCTTATACATAATGAGCATCTGACATGAATGTATGGAGGCATTTTATTCATTCAAATTTTGTATACCCACTGTTAAAAGTCAGCGGTGGTAATTTATGTACATAAGATGAGCCTCATATACCTGCCTGCAGATATAAGTCAAAATGAATGATCGGACTGAAAATCCCTTCAGACATTCTTTCTTTCATCTGTTTGCTCAGTAACTGTAAAAATATTAATGTTTAAAAAGAAGGATGACCATTTTAGGATCTCTTCCTCCCGCAGAAAGGAACAAATGTAGTTTCATCAGCACACTGATGTGAATTCCCAGCTTATCAGTACATCCATTTGAATGTCTAACTCATTCCTCCCAGTGCAGTATAAATCCACAACAGATCAAAAGTTATTAGTATTTGATAACTATTATTAAGCCACCTATAAATAAAGAAATTTATAATTTCCAACCAGTTCCTAATGGAAAATGTCTGGAACAGTGAAGGGGGTATTTATTATTTGAAATTTATAGTTTCTGTTACTCATTACATGATCTGTTTGAACAGCAGATCTCGTCTTTTACCAGCAGATGGAGACAGGAAAAATCAGTTATCTTAAAGCAGACGACACACACTAGAATCATTTCCAGCTGTCAACTCCCCTCTGGTACCCTAGAGCAACAAACTCTACAAGGACTACACCAGTAAGTTAAAATATGGCATCAGTGAGTCAAATCAATTGTGGAAATAGATCATTACAATTAAGATATTTAAATTAAATGGCAAATTAATATGCCATTCAAGATGACATACTAACACTAAACAACAGACACAAAGCTTTAGGATGTTATGAAAGCAGTAGGTGAGAAAAAGTCCTCTAGATGTCTTGACAGGAGAGTCCAGAAGACCAAATAAACAGCAAAAGAAACCAAACCTATATTGCACAAAAATCCCTTGCTCCTTTAACTCTTGGACCAGTCCAGATGATGGTAAGGCATCCATAAAATATAAGGGGTGAAAGCTGAGTGTCATAGAATCATAGAATCATAGAATTAGCCGGGTTGGAAGGGACCTCAGAGATCATCTAGTCCAACCCTTGACCCACCGGAGCAGTTGCTAGACCATGGCACTGAGTGCCACATCCAGTCTTTTTTTAAATGTCTCCATGTCATGTAGGTCTACAAGATCCCACCCAGAAGGACTATCCTCCTGAGTCCTTTCACATGAGGCTACTAGCTCTATTAAACAAAGCCCTAGCAATTAAGAGGTTGTGAAAATCCAGTTGTGAAATCCAGTTTACCAACAACAGTTGGTTGTGAAATCCAGTTCACCAGACTGCAAAGGGAAGTTCTGTCACCTTTCTTTCCTAAAAAGGTAGCAAAATGGGCCTGGAGAGTATTGCATGACAGGCAAGGTATAGAGGCCCCTTTGGCATGAATGGGATAATAACCCAGCCAGTGGTCTCTAAGACAGCTATTTAAAGCTCTTTCCATATTGGAGAAGGATGTAAACTTTTCTTCTTCATCTGTCTTCAGAAGACTGGATGCACAGGCAGATCTTTGATCACCAGTGTTAGTCCAGAAAAGGTTGGAAATGAGACTTGGAACATGTCCACTGACCCATGTGTCTCCCACTGAAAATAAGCATGGACGTGGAAATCAAAAGGCAATTTCAAAGTGCTGCCTCAGAGTCCTGAAGGAATGGCAGGAAAGCCCCCAGAGTGTTTGTGGGATGTGTCTTCTTCACACAGGACAGCTAGAGCCCAGGCTGCACTTCCCTCTGGTTGCAACCCAGTAGGTGCATGCCTGGAACAAATGACAGCTTCAAGGGCATGCTGCTTTTCCAAACTTAAATACTAGTGCAGATGCAGCCATAGTTTCCTTAGTAAGACAACAAAATGTGATTTTCCATACATGTGATTTTCCAGCTCAGCAACACACCTTGGGTCAATGTGACCAGGGAGAACCAGAGAAGCTGAACACCTATTCTGACACGGAAACCCTATTTGCCACATTACTCCCTCTACTTGCCTTCCTCTCCAGTAAATTCCTGCCTACTTAGCCTGTTAAAGCTACAGATGATGGTTTGACATTAAGATGCACACTCTTATTACAGCTGGCCTTTTTTTTTTTTTTTTTTGCTTTTCTTTGTGGTTTTTTGAGGGGATTTTTGAGGTTTTTTTTGTTTGGTGAGGTTTTTTTTTGTTGGGTTTTTGGTTTGGTTTGGTTTTTAGTCAGAGAAAGAAAATTAATGCTGTATTCTATCTGCAAAAGTTTGTTGAGTTGGTATGCTTAACATAGGAACAATTAAGCCAGGTTATTAAATGCAGCACATTCAGTGAAAAGTTGTGCTGGTTTTGGCTGGGATAGAGTCAATTTTCTACATAGTAGCTGGTAGGGGGCTATTTTTGCATTTGTGCTGAAAACAGTGTTGGTCATTCAGGGAAGTGTTTGTTACTGCTGAGCAGTGCTTGCACACAGTCAAGGTCTTTGCTGCTTCTCACCTCACCCCAGCATCGAGCAGGCTGGGGGTGCAGAAGAGGTTGAGAGGGGGAGAGAGAGGGGACACATCTGGGACAGCTGACCTCAGGTGATGAAAGGGATATTCCACACCAAATGATGTCATGCTCAGCATAAAGAGCTGAGGGAAGGAGGAGGAAGCGTGGACATTCAGAGCGATGTCATTTGATTTCCCAAGTAACCATGATGCGTGATAGAGCCCTGCTCTCCTGGAGATGTCTGAACACCTGCCAGCCCATGAGAAGGAGTAAATTAATTCCTTGTTTTGCTTCCCTGGCATGCACAGCTTTTGCTTTAGCTGTTAAATTGTCCTTATCTCAACCCATGAGTTTTCTCACTCTTACTGTACCAGTTCTCTCCCCAGTCCCACAGGGGGGCAGTGAATGGGCAGCAGTGCTGTGTGGGGCCGGGCTGCTGGCTGGGCTTAAACAATTAAATCACAGCTAGAATTGGGCAGAGAGGAAGAGCAGCTTGTGTGAGTCTGACCTCACTGATTTGCAACTGTCTCAAAAGAGCAATTTTAAAACGAATAGCCCTGGCTAGGGTGGAGGAGCTGTCTGGCCAGAGCTGAGCAGGGGTGACCCCTTGGGATGTGGTAAGAGCTATTGGGTGGAGGCTATTCCTCTTCTGAGCACCAGCCTTCAATGCTGGGACATCCCTCCAGGCACGCTAATGGGGCTGGAGCAAAGCAAGGATGGCATCAGGAAGAAGCTCCTTTCCTGCTGTCATGGTTTAACACTGGCCCGTCAATTAAACCGAGTAACAGACGCTCTCTATTAATCTCTCTCTCCTCCCTGATAAAGAAAGGAGAGAGAATAAGGTAGAGAGACTTATGGGTTGGAAACTAAACTACACAACTTTAATGAAACAGTAATGATAAATAGGAAAAATTACTAAATATAGACAAATATACAGGAAAATGGAAACCACATTCCTCCCCCCTTTTTCCCCAGTAACTCTCACGTCACCACCAAGGCTGCAGGGCAGCCCTGGGAAAGTCCAGGCTGGACTTCTGGAGTCGGCAGCAGTCGGGAACTGGAGGCAGGAACACACAGATATGGGCTGGTACAGATCAGGACCACAGGCAGACGACCCTGGCTGACTGACAGCTGCCCCTTTGGAACAAAAGGACTCAGGGGTATGTATATATTGCTGTCCATGCTCTGACAGTGTTGTCTTTTGACCCACCACCATTACTGCACTGGACCCTGTCCAGGATCAGCATGCCATCCCAAAGAACCTCGCTGGACAGCTGGACCCCTGGTGGTGACTCTCTCTCTCTCTCATTTTTCCCACCTTCTTACCGTTTATTTCTCCTCTCTTCGCTCTCTTTCTTACCATTTCTTACCACTTTTTCTCTCTCTTTCTTAGATCTTCTTTTCCTCTCTACCTCTTTTCTACATTTTTGCCTGTGTCAATTGTCAAATAGAATCTGCTTGCACTTGACCATCTTCTATGGTTGGACTTTGTTTCGTGTATCCAAAACAAAAATAAATTTTAATGTTACCTCGGACCATAACACAGCTATAAGGGGGAGATAGCAGTGCACTTCAATAATGAACAATTTTGGTCAATTTCTATCAACAACAACAACAAAAAATTCAGCAAATTGCAAATTCTTGTGAAAAATCTGAACTTTACCATAATTGAGCAATTAACTCTTTGGTTAGGAAAAGGCATCTAGAAAATATTTTTTAGATCTTAGGCCATTTCTGAATAGTTTGTTCAGAAATTTATATTTTAAAAGAGAAGCCAAATAATTTCTTTTTTTATATATAACCAGATTGTATTTCTTCCTGTTCCCTGAAAGATAATGTATTAGTCTAACGTACTAATCCAGTGCATTAGTTTTCTATAGGAAATAATTAAGTTTTAATTTTTAAGTCTATGTTTTTAAAAATATTCACTACAGTTCTGGAAATATCCATCACACTTGCTCACTTCATACTCACTGCTTGATAAGAAACTGAAAGCTAATAAACCTAGCTAGGACATTCAGGATAACCAAATAGACAAAGATTGTAACATACTCAGGATAGGTTTTTGTTTGAACTTTACACTCTTAATCAAAGTTTTAAGGCATTTATTCCTCTTTGATGACTCATTACAGGATTCATCTAGGTATGAAGAACTTCTACCACAACTTTCTGTAATTGTGTGAATTCTAAGAAATTGCAGTCTCTAGGTTTAAA
This sequence comes from Calypte anna, assembly GCF_003957555.1. Classification (NCBI taxonomy): domain Eukaryota; kingdom Metazoa; phylum Chordata; class Aves; order Apodiformes; family Trochilidae; genus Calypte; species Calypte anna. The sequence continues at coordinate 108,559,141 of NC_044245.1, forward strand.
AAACTGCCAAGATTTCAGTTCTAACATGAAACAGGATGAAAGTGTGTAAAAATTCATCCTGTTAAAGTAATATGTTATTCTTTTACTGAAAGTAAAACTGATCACAGAGGTAAGTCTTAGTATAGCTAAAAAATAAAATTTCTCCTAAAAGACTTCAAAAAAGTTCAAAGAAGGCATTCTGAGGTTACTGGTAACCTGTCTATTCGGTTGTTAAATAAATTGTAAGCCCCAAAATAGAAGGAACTCAGTGAAGCACAAGCGATCACCGAGTGTACAAGTAATGAAATGACATTCCCTTTGAACAATTTTTCCTATCTTTCAACTCTTCACACATTTTATCTGCTCATTGTACCTGCCAAGCTGTAAACAGATAGTCCAAGACTTTCCCAGAGAAAATTGCAGTGTCAAACTAAATGCTTAGCAGGGGAATTTCCTTTTCAATCCCACAGGTAACCTGGTAGGATCAGCTGCTCCTAGTCAGGATTTTGAAAGACAGTGTCTTCAGCTCCCCACTCTGACAGCTCAGTGCACTCTACATTATTTTCCATAAAACTTTGTTTCTAAGAGTTGCTAGCAATGAAAATACACACACAAAAAGATTAGTTTTCCTTTAATCTCAAAATAGACAGTTCTTCGTATCTATGTATTACTTTAATTAGCATTAAAAAGTTTGCTTTTCCCACATAAGGTTACCAGGATAAAACAACTAATTCTTTTCAAATATTTTTGGCTGTAAGGGATGTTAAAGACGAATGCGTGTGAATCCTAGAATGGACCTGTGTGGTATATTTGGGGTTTTTTTCTGCATTTTAATATCTGGTATTGTCACCAGTTCAGCAAAAAGAAATGGGTGAGCTACTAATAAAATGTTAACTCTTAACATGCCTGTCACATTCCAAAAGTGAACGACAACACAATTACATTTTATAGTGTGCTTTACAGGTATGCAGGCACCAGGAGAATGCAATGTAGATCTATAATGCCACCTCTTTTCAGACTGATGTAATGCAACTACTGTATGCCAAGAGCAACCTAGCCCTAAAGTGAAGCCTAAGTAATGACAACTCATTACCCCAATATGCTGCCTGTGAAATTAAATGTATATTTTTAACAAACACAGATATCAAATAAGCGTAAGCTTCTAATGCAAGGGTGTTTGTAGAGGCAGCTTTTTAATAAATAACAAAATATGCAAGTGCCAAGAGTTACACACTGCAGTCAGGTACTGAGAGGATAACACAACACAGACCAACAGAGCTCAGTGACAAAACTTCTAAAAACAATACTTTAAATAAATACTTGTAAAAAAATTGCTTTAAATCCTAGTTACTTAGTTAAATGCTTCAATAAGTTAGAGGAACAGGATGGGGCAGAAGACTGCTAATGGGATATAGCATTTTTGTGTCTGGATCTCTACATCCAACTCCAACATGGGCTTTTGTCCCTTAAAAGTTGTTTCCACCTACTGCAAAGAACAGCCCTGCAGTGGCAGGGAGATGAAGTATGTCACCTCATCTCTCCCATCAATGTTTCTACAACAGCTGTTCACTTGCTTATACAAAATGAGTTCATGGTCCTAGCACAGGCCCCAAGGGACAGCTGTCTTTACCACCAAAACCAGTGCCACAACAGACCATTAGGTGCCATTAATTGTTAACCTCATTAGCAACATCAGGAAAGACACTGGGGATCAGATTTTAAGCTGCACGGGTGCTACACAGGCAGCTTATGGTAGGGACAGATGAGAAAACATTAATGGCTTTGCATCACTCATACAAAACCTCACTTTCCAGGCAAAGAGTAGAATAACAACTGTCCCCAGCTCCAGTGACAAAAGGGGACAAGACCCTCCAGGGCACACCGTGCCCCATGTTGGCTGCAGGGAGCATAGAAGTACTTTCAAGGCTAAATCTTCCTGAAGTATAAACTAACAGCCTTTAATGGAGGTCCCTTTAGACTTCTGCAAGGAAAATGGGCAGGGATTATGAAGGGACTTGCTCTAATTGCCCAGGTAAGGTTACCTGACCAGGGATCCAGGCCACTAGGGACCCTGCAGCCAGATTTGTACAAAAAGGAATGCATGGGTCAGTGCTTGGCACAGTGACTCCTGCCTCTAGACAGCTGTAGCAGCAGTGGTATTTCAGCCCTGATGATCTACAGACAAAAGTAGAATAGGAACTGTAGAAAGAATTAGGGTTTGTTCCCAGACGAAGCGGCACAGTACTGAGAAAAACTGGGCAAAACTTTGGATACACAATCTCTCCACCAGATCTGAAAGAGAAGCAGCAAATGTCAGGTCATATTTTTGGCAGTAAGCTTTCAGTGTAGCCATCAAATGCCATGAACCAAATATCTATGTTCCTCAGGAAAATTCATTATGAGGGGTGCAAAAGTTATGCTTCCAAAAACACGTTTAAAAAACTCAAGTTTTCTGATCCTATCTGATACCTGAGGGAGGACTTGTTAACTCAAAAGTACCATCAAACTAATTAAGTTGGTAAATAAATAATATTAGGAGGCTTTGTCCTGGTTTTCTTAATATCTGTGTGTGTGTGTGCACAGATGAGGTTTTACAAAATGAAATCACCTCAGCAGACTAATTTTGGGTAGGCTTTTTCTTTAATTAAATTGCACTTCCTGAATTCTCTTTTTTTTTTTCACTCCTACAACAGCACTTTTCTCTCCCAGGTAGCCTTTGCATGAACAAGTGCCAGACGCAAAAACCTGTGTTTCTGTGAGAAATCACTGTTGCAAACAGTCAGATCACTGACACTGATTTTTTTTTTCCCTTTTCTTCTTCCTCCCTTCCTCAACCATTAACTAAGTCCACAGCATGAAGAGGCCAATCCTCGCCAGCAGAACCAAGTTTTGAAAAACACTCCTCAACCATATGTTCAGTCCTGACCCGCGTGATACTTAGGAGGCTGACGTCTGCAGATGGAGAGTTCATATCACCACTCAGCACAAACATGCTGCTACTGCACACTGAAGTCAATATTAGCCAGACTATGCTGAGAAGAAATTTTCAACATTGGTCTGCAGTTTCACCCTGTCCATTACTTTCTGCTGCAGTGATGTAAATGAAATATATGTTTTGAAAGAAACTAAGAAAAATTATGGCAGTGATTTAAAAAGGGAGCCCTTGCAAACGCTTCTGGTAGTCTCCTTTAGAAGGAAAATACTTCTGTATCAAATATTATATAGAACTTGTCTGTGTGACAGAAAACACTTGCTAATTTTACACATGATGAACATTCATGAAGTCCCACCAAACTCTATTTGGCCTGTGGGGTTTTGGAGTAAGAGAATACAACCATTTAAAACACTCTCCTGAACTACTCTGAAGAACCAGTAGTCTCAGTTTTTCTCTCGATAAACCTCTCTTTCAATAAACCCTATAAGTATTTAAGTCTTACTTGCCTACTTAATGCCCTTCTGAAAGCTGTGAGAATACTCTCCTTAAATGCTCGTGGGAGTGATATTGGTTCTTCTTACAGAAGCAGTAAGATAAATAAAGCATTTTCCCCACTACTTTTCAGTTTTGCTTCCCTTTGCTCTTCTCGCAGTCTCTCTGCAGCTCCTCATGCAGTCCAAACACTTTTTTCAGGGCTTAAACAGATTTATGGTTAGTAATTTCCACAGGGACTATGTGCATGTTCTCTCAGGCGTGCTCAGGCACCACTCATGTAAGGCTGGGAATCAAAATCTGTCTGTTCTGCCACTGGCAATGAATTTCAGTGGTTTAATGCTTGGTTTCTGTCCTTCATTCAGACCTTCACTCCACAGTGATCACCTTCTTCAAAAGCCCATACTTAAAAGATTTGGCTATACTTAATGCCTACACTTAAAAAACAATTTTCTGTTAAATGTTTTGCAGTTTTATCTAGCATGGACATGTATCACTGATTACAGACAGGAGAGTGAATGGAAGTATTTTCCTTTATTACATTGCTTTGCAGTTGAAATGGACATAGATGTCTGAACTGAGAATTCCTAGCAAAAACGGATTAGATCTTCAGTTACATGGATTTTACTCAGAACATTCCCAACCTCAAATCTGGATCATGTCCTGAATGGCAAACAGTTCAATACAATGGTGCTTACAAATTAACACTGACTTTGCAAATGCCATTTTATCAGGTAAATTTTGCTTCTTAATTTTTTAGTGTAGATGAGAGGTCCATCCCAGTTATGATCACTAATGATGCTGTCTGCCATCCCTTTTTTTTTATTTTTTAAACAGAATTTTAAGAGCCCAGTCAATTAATGAAGGAAAACTTCTTGTTTCCTCAACATTTCTGCAAAAATATATGTTTTTAGTAAGTAGGAAACCGGATTTACCCAACATCTAATGCATGATAGGAAATCAGAGTATTTCTAAGTTAGATTCCCTACTTATCAAATGTTGTAATTCTCTGCCTTGATCTAGCCGTGCCCATAAATTTACTACCATACAATATTGCTTCACATGCTAATACTAGTATGTGTAAAGCACAGTTGATGGGAGATCCAGATTTAACAGTCTGCTCTGTAAAACTGAAGTTCATGATTATTCTTTCGTATCTGCAACAGTTCGTGTGAAAACTATACAGATCTTTACAATTATTAGTACAATTCTGTAGTCAAAAAGCAAACCAAGCAGTATGTAATTTTTTTTTTTAGTATGCACACTTAGTTGCACTTTCTCTATTTAAAAAGAATAAATTTTTAAATTTCTCAGTTGTTTACCCCAACAGGAAAAGCTGAAACATTAAGAATCTGATTGTGTATAAAATACACTATAATGACTAGATTATAGATCAGGTTCACAAGAATTTGGTGATCTGTCTCCTAGCATCGTAGTTTAAATAGTGCATTCAAACAGCAGTAAAACTGTATTTCACCAATATTAAGTGACTTGACCATTTTGCTCTTCTGTGTGTAGCAGCCCTATTAAGATAATGGGACACAGCACTCGGATGTCTTCAGTAATAATGACAATAATGCTTCTCTTCCTCTTATTAAGTCCACACGCTGTGTATAGTTTGACTGATGGATATAGCCATCCAACCCAGAGCCACTTGTAATTCACAGTACTAAACAAAATCAGGGACATTATGGATGAAAGGAAAATCAAGTGGTCACTGAACTCACTCCTTGCTAGAAAAGGGACTGTCCTCTGTTGCTCATTATGTACTTTCTGCTGCCTTGGCTTAGATGGCTCTTCTGAGGCAGCTTTCACCACTGCCTCCAGAAGGTTGTTTTACAGATTAGTAGAGGTAAGTGCAGAACCTTTGGCTGAGCCCATGCCTACCACCTGCTACAGGTGTGCAGGCTGCTGTACTGCTGCTCCCTTACTTATAGAAGACAGACATGATACTAACACTCCCTACAACTCATTTCAGGAGCAATCTCTGTCATGCAAAATTGCATCTGCTGAGAAAGTTAGCAAAGGCATCCCAGTGGCAGTGAGAAATAGGTGATCACCTCCCTAACGATTTCCCATGTCACTGCCTCCCTTCCAGGGTAGCTCCCAATTCCTACCCTGTCCTTGCCAAAACAGCTTTCTTTGCAAGGTGGCCAGCAAATTATTTCTTCACAAATACCAAAATAATTAAAAATCCCATCGGGAATCCACATTGGTTTTAATAAACTATGGCTCAAACTCTCAAGATTGTCCCGTTCTCTAGAGCAATGCTCTGTCTCCAAACACCAAACTAGGGACTCACCATCATCAGTTTTAGTTCCTCTGCAAGACTGGTACAGATACAGAAATCACAGTTTCACAGATACAGTAGAGATGGCTAAGTGTATAAAGCCTTAAATCTGTTACAAGGAGAGCCAACATCTATTTTCAACTTGCTGACAACATGGACATTTTTATCCTGCTAAACTAAATATGAACAAGAACTGAATTTGAAAATGCAGTATTTTGCTTCTTTCTGCATCAATTCAACATTAAACTGCATCCTCTGAGATGCTGCTGTGCCTATAGGAAGCTGAATTTGCTCTTCTTAAACTTTCAGACTCTCCTTTCATCAGGCTTGATCCTTCTTGGACTACATTTCCCAAGATACACTGCGGAAGGGGATCATGTGTCTCATGAAACATTTAGCAAAACCAAGGATGCCAGCACAGTAGGAATTCCTGTATCACATCTCTATCTTCATAAATACATTCCACCCACTCATTTGCTTGCACTTTATAGCAACCACTATCTCCAAATAACCTAAAAGGCTTTGCAGCACTTCCAACAACAGATGGAGTCAGCTATGTGGACAGAGTATATATCTTATCTACATCATTTAAGCCCTGTCTGCTCTAAAAGAAATATGTTGCTATTTTATTGATGAAGCACACCTGCTACCCAAGCCACATACAGGGCCAGTTCTCCCTCACTAGGAAAATTCTGAACTCAAAGTCCTATGTCTACAACTACCAAATCAGCATGGCTCACCAAGATGATGTTAAAAAGATGACACAGGAAAGCCCTGTTCTGTGCATGTAACATATTACAGTACTGTATTTTGAGTGGTACAGTTTTTGAAAGGAAATGACTCAGTAATTTCCCATCATATTCAATAATTTGTAAAATAACTTTTCATTGAGGGCATCCTGCATGTATCCTGAGATTTGCTTTCTGAAGAGACAGCAGGCACAGCTGCACATCTGGTAAATACGTGTGCTTGTTTTTTACATACGGGTGTGTGTGCAAAATTAAATTCATTTTGATTCAATAACATGGCATGTCAAACTGGCTAAACGTTGCCCAAGAAATATTAACAGAACATTGAGGTATCTGTTACCAGCTGGTACAATGCAGTTAGGATAGGTTTCATTCTGTCTGGGGTTCTATCTCATCTATCTGTTCACAACTTCAGCCCACTTCCCATCTTGGTAGTCATTTTTAACAGTCATCTGCCATCTGAGTGTCTTTACAAAACAATGCCATTATTGCATTCCCCTACAGGGGCCAGGGATACTTTGTGCTTTTGGACAAACACATTTTATGATTTCAGATTATGCACAAGAAACACCTTCTGAAACACCCTCAGATTTTGGATGTTGAAACAGGAAAGGGTTGCTCCATTTATTTTTCTCCAATTTTCTGCCCAGCTGCTCTTATTTGGTTTGGTTTGATTTTTTGTTTGGCTTTTTTTGTTGTTGTTGTTGTTGTTTGTAGTGGAACAGAGCGACCAGGTGCCTCTGATCATCAAGAAGTGGGTGTGAGCCGCTATCAACCCCACCTGTGCCCAGTCAGGGCAGGGCCCCTATGGAGCATGTGCAAGACCATGGGGCCAATAAAGAGTGAGGCTCACACCCACCGAGGCAGCTCATTCTAGAGCTAGCTGGGAGAGTGGCTGGTTGCTTCCATAGCAGCAGACCATCTTTGCTAGTTCCACACTGTGGGCAATAGACTCAGATCACATCCTACGAGTCTATATCACCGTATCAACGCGTCGATCCTGGACAAGAGACTCCTTTCCAGCTACATCTGGAGTTGATAGCGGCTCACACCCGCTTCTTGATGATCAGAGGCACCTGGTCGCTCTGTTCCACTACAGTTGTTGTTGTCTCCTTGTTTGCACTTGTAGCTTATAGGCACTCCTATTTGTTTCAACTATACACATTCACAGAAATAAAGAATGTATTAGGATGACAGCACCCTTGTTTGCATTCATCCTTCCCAGACCTCAGTTGTAGTGGATATCATGAGTTACAGAGAGAAGCATTATCAAATCGATCACAGAACCATTGAATGGTTTGAGTTTAAAAAAACCTTCAAGATCATCTAGTTCCAACCCCCCTGACATGGGCAGGGACACCATCCACTGGACCACATTGCTCAAAGCCCCATCCAACCTGGCCTTGGACACTTTCAGGGAGGGGTATTCACAGATTCTTGGCTTATGGCAAAAAATCTCTTCCTTATGTGCAATCTAAATCTACTCTATTTCAACTTAAAACTATTGGCCCTTTTCCTGTCACTACAGGCCTTGGTAAAAAGTCCCTCTCAAATTTTCTTAAAGGTCCCCTTTTAATATTGCAAAGCTATTTAGCTGATATTTGAATTACCAAATTGTGTACAAAAAATAATTAAATTGTTCCAAAAAGATTTAGGATTTAGGAAAAATACACTTGTTAGGTTTCCTGGTTTCTAAGTCTACAGGGTCCACTTGGGATATCTGAGAGTTTAAAAGCAAAAGTTCCCAAACAGCAGCCTGCAAGACTGATCGTGGTTTTTAAGTCAACAGTATCAGTCTCTAGAACCACACTTCTGTCCAGCATTTTATACACTCCTCTGTCAAAAGGCTGATAATTAAATGCCCCTGGTCCCTAAGAGACTTTGAGAATTGACAGGGAATTGTTGTTAAGACTGACAATCACATCTGTATGGCTAAGGAGATTACTGTGTTATTTTTGCCTGATTTCTTAACACAAAAGTAAAACTTTCAAGAGCATTTGACTGGAGATGTAATTTTTCAAGGAAAAATGACAAACACCATGGGACCTAAAATGGAATTGTAGCAGTTGATAACACTCCATTTTTAAGGTATTTTAACAAGAATGCTCCCTGTTCTTTTTATATGATCATCTTCAGGATACACATGTAGCTTTTTGGTGATTTTTTCAAAAATTAGTTAAATTTTTCTTTTCATGGGTGATATTATTGGCCAGGTATTTTACTATCTTTTAGGTCTCAGATGTGTTCTGCTGAAGACAACATAAGTTCTCCAGCTGTATTTGATAACACTCAATCCAGCATTTAGCAATGCTGGTAAAAAATAGTTTTCTCATATTACGGATAAAGGAGAAGCCTCCCCCAATACCTGAGGATAAGGACATTCCTCTTGTCCATTCCCTCTTCCCAGTTCCTGGGCTGCCCATTCAGCTAGACAGAAGAAGGGACTCATAAATCTTCAGGACAGACCAGGCTTCAAAATATACCAGATTAATACTTGAACACAGAACTACAGAATTGTTTGGGCTGGAAGGGACCTTAAAGTTCACCTGGTTCCAACCCCCCTGCATGGACACGGACACGGACACCTCCCACTAGTCCAGGTTGCTCAAGGCCTCATCCAACCTGGACTTGAACACTTCCAGAGAGGGGCAGCCACAACTTCCTTAGGCAACATGTTCCAGTGTCTCACCACCCTCAAATTAAAGAATTTCTTCCTAATGTCTAATCTAAATCTTCTCTCAAGACCACATCATAAGTATATGCAAATGTTCTTCTTGCCTGTAATAGCCAGTTAAGCACCCTGAAGGCCAAAAGTTGAACAACACCGCTTATCAGCAATGGCTTTATCCTATGCTACATACCATATAGCTACCTATGCAGAGCAAGACAGCACCAGGGCTGGTAAGCAAGAGGTGTCTCAAGTGCTGGGTGTTGACTAGCATAGAAAACAAGGGTGAAAACCCACAGTGACAGTGGTGCAATTTTTTATTTTTATTCCCCGTACCTCAAGTCATGCCAGCCATGACATGTCACTATTTACAACAAGTATTTGTAGCTGCTGTACCTCTGGGCAGCCCTACATCTGCCAGCGAGGTCTCATGAGGCATCATGTCACAGTATGGTGAATTTAATAAAGAGACCTGGGGCTTCTTTCCAAAGACAAGGCCTTCCTTAAGTCAGGCTGCTAGTTCCCTGAGGCCTCTGATGCCTGCAGGCTGTATGGCCATAGTACAGGCACACTTTGGGCAGCCTTGATGAAATTGGTGCCAGCCATATGGCTGCACACACACAAACACATACACACCAACACCCATCCACTGCCAGGCACAGGGCAGCCTTGTACCAAAATCCACCCATACAATCACAGAATCATCTGGGTTGGAAAGGACCTCAGAGAGCATCAACCCTTGATCCACTTGGTTACCAGACCATGGCACTGAGTGCCACATCAGTCTCTTCTTAAAAACCTCCAGGGATGGAGAATCCACCACCTCCCTGGGCAGCCCATTCCTATGCCTTATTACCCTCTCTGTAAAGAATTTCTTCCTAATATCTAACCTAAACCTCCCCTGCCATAGCTTAAGACCATGCCCTCTGGTCCTGTGACAGCACCCACGCCTGCCCACACAACTGCTCCGGACAGTGGTGGTGGCTGCCACCCACATCACCTCAGCACCAGCATCATTCTGCATCCCACCTAATGCCAGCAGTAACCACCCCTCTGGGCGGGCACAGGGCATTCGCTGCACTGTAAATACACCGCACTATTACACTATTTTACCTCACGCTATTATCTGCCCGAACGTTTAACCCCACGGGTGCTGGCTACCGCCTGCGCGGCGACGGAGCTGCCCGAAGGCCGCGGGATAGCAGCTACAGCCCTTGGCCGCATCCCGCTCCGCCCCTACCAACCACAGCCCTTTCCCCGGAGGGCTGGCGCAGCCTCGCCGCCGGCCCCCACAGGAGCCGGGCCGGGCTGCAGGGTGAGCCGGAGAGGGGGCAGGGGGGAGGGAAAGCGGCTGGCGAGGGGGCGATGGGCGGGAGCCGCTGCTGCTCCACCGCCTCAGCGCCGGCGGCCGCACAGGTGCAGCCGCAGCCCGTCGCCATGGGAACGGAACCGGTGCTGTGCCGAGGGCGCGGTGGCCGTGCCCGGCCGGGTCCCCCCTCCGCGAGTGGGAGTGAGGAGCGGGGGTGTGCGTGTGCGTGTCCCGGAGGTATTTCAGTGTTACCATAGGAACAGGCAGGGGGGAGACGATGGCGGCACAGCCGCACCCTCTCCCCGCTCCCCGCCTCCCTTGTGCCCTCAATGCCAGCCCGGGCCACGCATCAATTAATGGAGCCGCAGCGCTGGCGGAGCCCGGCACCGGGCTGAGGAGGAGGGGAGCGGTAGCAAGACTCTGGACCCTGACCCCTCCTGTCCCTTCAGGGCAGCCCCCACACCCAGCTGGCGTGGTGGTTCGGACTGCCTCCCTCGAGACCGCCCCGGGTCCCCTCGGGGCCGCCCCGGCAGATGGCCGCTCCGCAGCCACACCCCGCCCCCTCATTCCCGGCAAAGTGCTCCTGGGAAGAGGCGCTCTGGAGGACCGGGCCGGCACCCCCGGGAGAGACCTATGGGCTGCGCAGCGCGGTGGGAGAAAGGAGAACAAACAACAACAACAACATCATCATCATCATCATCGACAACCACTCTCCCCCGCCCCCAGCCCGCACGGCGCGGTGGTTGTTTACGGCACCATATGGCTGCAGGGGGAGGGGTGAGGGAAATGTCTGCCGGCTGCCGAACCGCTGCGCTCATTATGTCCGATGGAGTCACGGTCACCGCGCCTCCCGACACGCCACAGCCCAGCCCGCCCCGCAGCCCCGGGCCGTGGTGGGGACAAACACGGCCTCTCACCGCCTCAACTCCCCCATCACACTGGGATGCGGAGGCACCCAGCAGCCCCCTCAGTATAGCAAGGGATGGTTTGAGCTCCCGGGACTAATCCTACAGTGGCCTGGCTGCTCTAGTGTGGCCGGTGAAGAAAAAAAATCAGGCCCTTGCCCTTCAAGGTCTGTTTCTGTTAAAAATTTATATCCTTTGTGTAAAGGTGAACCTATGGCGTACACCTCTATTTTGAATCACAGCACTGCAGTGCTTGAAAGGTAAAAGGAAAATGGAGACTAAAAATGTCACCAGTCCTCTGTCGTGTGGTTTGAGATTAAAATCTGACCCATTTCAGGGCATTTCTGTTCATTGGTGACACATATTAAGAGCCAGAATTTAAGTTCGGCATCAAATACTACAACGAGATCCACAGCAATGGGTGATATTTATTCTTTTTTTTCAAGAGAGGCAGTCATTCATTTCAGAGTAATCCTTGCTGCGTGGCACTGATGGAGGCACGCTTGGTGCAGCTCATCCAGCCTCTGGAGAGCTTTCCAGGAGAGGGGCAGGGGAAATGGCTTATGTCTTTTCTCAGTGATTCATAAAATAGGTGCTGAACCTGAGTATTATTAGAGAGATAAAAATCCACAGGCTACGAGGTCTGATACTAGGCAACTATACTGCTATCCATATTACCTTATAAAATTGAAGTATGTGTTTTTTTTAAAGCATGGTTTGTTACTTGGCAGACCAGTCTCATTCCTATTGTAGTCAGTGGGATTTTGCTATTGAATTTAGTGGGCACAGCTTTTTGCCTTAAAATGGTCAATTTCACTTTATTACGGTAATGTCATTCAGCAATTCTTAAAATCGGCCTTCTTGGCCTTGGACATTTTAAAAGATTAACGTAGAAATTATTTCAGCTCAATTTATTCACCTCATTTCTGCTCATGTCATGTCCAAAGTTTTGTTTAGATAAATAAGATAGATAACTTATTGCCCAGATGGTTGTGGGTGGATTGGACCCAATAGATTCTCTAGTTATATGTTTTTAAGTTATTTTGTTTCTTAATTTTACAGAAGTATAGATTTAGAAACCCATTTGTAGATCTCCTCTTGTGTGTAGCTTGGACTGCTTTTGGTTGCTCACCAAAATAGCATGATGCCTTCCAAAAAAAGATTAAAAATATTAAATTGCAGCCAGCAGAGTCAGTGAGTGCTTCAGTTCAAATGATGTTACATGAACAGGCTGATCCTACTGCCCATAGATATTACACATTTTGAATCTTGGCACCTGCCATTGGCTTTGGAATTCAAAATGAGAAACAGCAGGCCTCAAGGTCTGGAGAGAAAGGCAACACAAGGAAAAAACCTGTCCTGTGCCTAATAGTAAGTAACAATCTGCAGCAGCAAAGTCAAATGAGAGGGACTGAAGAACACACATAGTGCTGCAGACATCATATATATGTTGTGGCTGCAACACAATGTAAAAGCATTCAGATTGAAATTGAGAGGTGTATCTGGAACCTATATTAAATTATTTGCACATTTGTAAAACAAATTTTTTAGTGTCTAGCAACATTCTGCTTAGTTACATTCTGCTACATCACACTTTGATGCTCATTAAACTAATAAACTCCAATTTGAAATAAATGCTGGGGGATATATATAGACTATGTTCAGAATTTTGCTGAAAATAAACACAGCAAAATTAAATTAAACCAAGCCATCACCTTTCATCTTCCTCACATTTTCCAGGTAGTTTTAATTGGTTTTTAAATAGTTAATATCTTAGGGTTGTTCTGTGTTTATAGATAGCCAACAGGTATGCTTAGCTACATAAAGTCTGGTTTTGAAGAGCAACACTATTTTTATTACCAAATTAACAGGAAGCATCAGCCTTCTTTCACCTACTTTATTTCATTAGCTTTATTATTATTGTTGTGAGATGTATACTATATGTTTTCTAGGCCTATTACACTTTCCCCAGCCTCCACTTCTCCCAAAGCTGCCTTTCTTGCTTTATGATGGTTTTCTTCCTTTATTGAACAAAGTTTTTTATACTTGATTGGCTTTAATACTTTACTCTGAGCTCTCTGACTTTTCTTCCACTCTTATTACAAGCAAGATTTCTCTAGAGCAAATACAGCTCAAAGACACAGGGAAAAGAGAAGGCAATCTGAATTCTCCCTATTAGCAGGTATCCTAATGCAGTATCCCAAGAAAAGGGTGAATACTTAAAATCAAACAAACCATCTCAACTGAGGATGAGTTTGTGTGTGTTACGTGTATTTAGTTGGGAAGGGGGAAGGATGAGTGATGCACTTTTAAAAGACTTCATATATGGAGTGTTTAAAGGACTAAGCTCAAGCTTGTTCTCCAGTTTGGTTTTGCGCTTCCTAAACAATCAGAATATGGGTATTTCTACAAGAGAGCAGACTGTACAGCACACTATGTATGATAAGTGCAACCTTGGTGCTGCAGAAGATTATAAGCAAGAAAGAGGGAGCAGGGTGCTGCTAGTGTTATTTTCTTACTGAATTTGGCCTCGCTGTAATTAAAGCTTTCTAGATATTCTGACACATTTTACAAATATACCTACAGGCTTGTTAAGCACCAGTCTAGCACACTGGAATACACCGTGTCAAAACAAGGCAGCAGTTACAGGTAAATTGTTCTTTACAAATAGAAGAACTTTATCTGAATGTATCCTACTGAGAACTTGGTCACAGCCACCCAGACAACCCACACCAAATGACCGGGGTACTGAGTGCCTGTGGAGGATGCTTTGTGGGTGGACTTCTTGCCTGGGCCATTACACAGCCAAAGCAGCATCAAAGGACTGCACTAAGTCTTCAAAACAGGGGCATAATCTTTGTGCCAGACAAATGATTCACAGGCCTCCTGCTGGTCCTATCCCAAGAGGGGATTTTATCCAGTGTATTTTAGGGTGACAACATTGGTCTTTCAAAGCCTCCCAGCGTTCACCTGATTGCTTCCTTCCTATGGCTACAGTTTTTCAATTCTTTAGTGGATCTATTAGGCAATTAACTTTAGAATACTTTCATAGAACCATCTATACTGTACTTTATTTGTAGTCTAAAATACAGCAAGAATGACAATTCAGATTTGTTAGTTTTTTTAAGTCTGTATATGTGAGAATTTTCCTGATTCTACATTGTTAAGAATTAATTTTTGAAAAAAGGAATCTGGTAATTACCTATAAATTCGTTGAAGTTCAGTGAAGATAAGTAGCAGAAAAGACAGTTCATTATAAACCTGTTAATTAAATTGTTCTAATTATTATTAATAAATTTCTACCTCCTTTCACCTATTTAGGAATGCTTTTTCTACTCAGTTTTTCAAAACAGTACTTTTGGTTCAAGTTGAAAATATAGGTGTTCAAGTAGGAACAGAAGTAAAGCAATCTTTTCAGTTCCACAGTTTCTTGCCAAAACTGGGCTGATTTGAAAAGAATTGTATTAGAATTCGCTATGCAGAAGAGCAGTTGGAAAGGAAGAAAGTTTTATTTTATGCATTCTTTTTCAGCTCCAGACCCTTATTTATATTGCTTTATTTGCTCTAGTGCAAATTTAATTCCTTGGAAGCTCTCAATTACACCAAAACAATGATAATCAGGCCTTGTGCACTGGTAAAACAAAACGAAGGATTTTTGTATGTTTTCTAAAAATGCAAGGTCAAAGTCCAGTAAGTTTGCAAAGGGGAAAAAAGAATGAGTTACATTCTTTATTGTTTTCCACTCCTGTTTTTTGAGAAATGCAATGGGATGAGTTATCTAATTAGATTTATGGCACACTTGCTGGTCAGACTGATCAAAAGCAAAGTCTTCCAGACACTGTCATCATTTGAATGAGCTAATTTACCGTCATATTTGCAATTAAACCTCTAACAATTCCACTCTCTTTTTTTTTTCTTTCTTTTTTTTTTCCTTCCTGATATGGTAAGAGTTTGGTAATAATTGCAACAAACATGGAAAAAAAATTAAATCCTAGCACAAGCTAGCAACAATATGGAGGAGAAAACAGCACATTACTTCTCCTCATGAGTACACAGGAAAATGGATGTGGCTTATTGCAAACTTCCTGGGTGTCAGTCACTGTAATCTAGTGCACTGGTCCACACAGGATAATGCTGGAGCTCAGAAACATGACAGTCTTCTTCCTGCCCCCAGACTAGTAATAGCACTACAGCAAGGAGTCACAGAAATTGCTACAATAAAAGTGACCAATGAGCCATCCAGTCCAAGCCTCCAAGGGAGTCTGCAAAACATCTTTCAGAGCTCAGTACTTAGTAAATAAACAGATCTCTAAACAAAATACCACGCATCCAGGTGCATGATGAAATAATGATGGAATTATTTTCCTCTGCTAGCTTCAGCCAACCTAAGAACACACACCTAAAAATTAATAATATATTAATACATTAATAATCTATTAATAAAACAAAAGCACAAAGGTTGGGACCACCGGTAATACCAAAATTCGGTACAAAAGGGAAGATGATGAAATTTCACCAGACTCCAGAAGTCTTTCATGGGATTGACTGTACAGGCTAAAGTGACTATAGAACAAGAGGAAATGGGTTGAAGTTGTGCCAGGGGAAATTTATGTTTGATATTAATTAAAAATTCCTAACTGAAAAAAGGTTGCAGGCACTGGAACAGGCTGCCCAGTTAAGTGTTGGAGTCACCATCCTGGAGGTATTTAAAAGACATGTAGATGCGGTTGTGCTTAGGGACACGGGTTAGTGGTGGACTTCGCAGTGTTTGGTTAATGGTTGGACCTGATGATCTTAAAGGTCTTTTCCAACTAAAGCAGTTCCATTATTCTAACCCTGACATATTCTCTGTGGGAAAACCCCTGGGCAGATGCTGCAAGACACCAGGTAAGAGCAGGGCAGGGAAGTGCTGTCACCAGTGCCTGTGCTTCCAGGGGCACAGGGCAGGGAGGGCAGGAACAGGACCACCTCCTCACTTCTGCTCCAGGCAGCACAGCTGAACTGACACAGAGAGCAGAGCACATCCTCAGGAGAGCCACACTAAGAGATCACTCCCTTGTAAAACCCTTGGAAGAAATTTTGGCTGAATCAACCATAGTTTCTCTAGGGACTACAATGCAGATTTTCCATTACTAACACTATGGGTTATAAAATAGCAGCCTAGCTTTGAATTTACCTGTTGAGATGGTTGTCAGAAGAATCTTAGATGATGGAATAGGACTTAAAGGCTAGATGCTGAATTTGCTTTCTCTGCTGTTCATTGGTGTTGACACCACACAGTTTCTCTCCACTTCTTTCTGCATCTTTATTAGTGTGTTTTCTACTGTGCCTGTTCTTTTAATGTTAATCTTTCTGGGTGATATAACCAGATAACCAAAATCTGTTTCTGTTTTAAATACCCCTTTTCTTTAATTAGCTTCATTTCTCTCCTTGGACATTTCATCTGTCATGATCTTTACAGAGATGAGGTAAATACACTAAGCATGTGGCAAGGACATACCATTTAATGAGAAGAATATGGTTTCAATATTATTCTTTGTATCTTTCCTAATGATGATTTTTGTTATCCCTCCCATGTTTCTTGGCGATACATTTATTGATTTCTTTGACATTATTCCTAAATTATTTCCCTTGAGTTGCTAAACAGATACTATAAATTTTGAATGTGATTGGAAAACTTGAATTCTTCCTTTCCTTAAAAAAGCCTGTCACAGTGGCATAAAATATAAATTATCTGGAAACAGTCTACAGGGAATTCTTCCTGCCATGTTTTTTCCTTTTTTCCTTTGTGATGTTATTTTTATTTTCCCTCCCAATTCTCCTTAGCTTGCTTAATCAAATTAATTTCCATTTTTTATCCAGTGTTGAAGCCCATTAATTTTTCTAAGTTTTCTGTGTGTGTATATATATATATATATATGTAATCTGTGTGCATCTGCATATTGGACTGCATTTGTCTCAAACACTTCCTGCGCTTTCCCAGCTCCTCACAAGCTTTCATTTTTCATCACTGCCAAAGTTTCAAGCCTGTTTTTGTAAAGACAGTATCAGACTGGCTTCATTTCAAGAAGGAAGGCAGAACCAAATTTCACCTGAGAATTATTTAAAAGACTTCTAAAGATGACAGTTTAGAGGAACATAACTGACCTTTACAAAATCGAAACTAGTTGCACCAACCAGGCTTAGTTCCTATCGACACTTTACTCTTAATTATTCTCTGATTTTTTTTCTCATGTTGAAATATGGTTCACAGGTCTGTCATTTCTATGAACTATCTTTACCACCTTTTTCTTTTTCTAATACATTTTCTGCTATCCTCCAGTATCACTCCTGTAGCTAGTGGCAAATGATATAGTCTGGTAATATTTTAGTTACTTCATTCTTAAGTGTTTTAGTGTTCTTGGATTTCTATTAATCCTGCCTGATGATGCACTGCAATTTAGTACCTTGATTTGTGAACAACTTTTTTTTTATTATTCCTCTATTTCTGACCATTCTTCAGTTTTGCCACCTGAAAACATAAACCCAGGACAAGTATTTCCTCACTGCCCACAACAGAGAAGATACATGCTGAAAAATGAAGTTCTGTGAAACCTTTAATGCTCTTCATCTTTCCTGTCTGCTAAAGCTTCTGGCCATACCTTAGCTGTTCTTCTCTTGATGTATCTAAGTAATTGTATAATTACACACTTGTTACTCTTCTTCCATAGGCTCAAAGTAGTGAGCTCAGGATGGTCCATGAGAAAGTCTGATTTCCTAGGTGGCTACACAATGCTGTTTTACCCTATGTGTAGGTCGTGATTTAGTGGCTGCTACTTTAGCTCTGGATCTGCCTTGAATAAAAGTTTTCTACAGCATCCACCTGTCAGCAGTAACATGTACAAGTCCAGAGGTAACAAAGAAAGCGATCACAAGACGTGCTAATTTAAAAACAGTACAGTGAGTTGCAAATCATTTAAGTGTAAGTGATCTTACCCTCTAAATTTTCTTAAAGACAGGCAAAATGCTGTTGTATCCTCGTTGTATTAAAAGCTTTGGGGTAACACCACTTACAAAACTTCAAGACACACAGATCTTACTGGCATTTTAAGACATATAACCTCACACTTCCCATAGGAGCTTAATTACAGGCTCTCAGGTGAAAAAGGTTGAATAAGTTTCATCCTAGGCTCAAGTAGGTCATTCAGTAAAAATTGTCCTTCTAAGGCTATACAGAGTATTTATGGAAAAAGAAAAAGAAAAAAAAAAGTCTTTACTTGAGGTTAACTTTAACATAGATCAGATTTATTAAGTAAAATGTTCGCTATAGATAGCCCCTTCGGTTGAAAAGAATCCCCATATACAACTAAATGGCTCAAACACTACAATTCAATTTCAACAACTAGCTTTAATCCCTGCAGATGCACATAGTAACTGTCATGTTTTGCAGCTTGCAGAGTTATTGAATAAGCAGCTAGAAGCCTGTACAACTATCTGTGATAACAGCGATCACTGCTAAGGAAATCCATTTGCATCCCAAAGAGTGCTCAATGCCGTAACTTGTAGCAAGTCTTTCCTGGTAATGCCTACTTGGATATTTATATTTATGTACCATTAAAAACTACCTTGCTAGTGGAAATCTAAGGGTTTGGGTCTCATCTATTTATATAAAACAAACAGGTAATTTAAGAAAGTTACAGAATCACTTTCAGTGCTGCTGCAGGACAATGCAACCAACTCTCATGCACCAGCTACTATCTCCTGAGTTGTCTGAAGTCAGAGAGGCTTCTGGAAAATTCACAAGATAAAAACATCTTTTGCATCCCGAAAACTCTGCTCCTTTTGGAGGCTGTGTTGATCAGGGTCAACCTGCTCAATAAAGAACAATTGATGCTGTGATGCTCTGCAGTGCATAGAAGGCTGCACAATGTGGTGGGATCCTTCTGCGATGTTTCCTGCTATGCTGTCTCATAATCTTTCTTCATTTTTACTTCAATTATATCTCTTTTCAACATTTACCCTGCCTGTTTTCACCACCAAGCTCTTAGCAGGTGCATATGGAGAAAGATCAGGACCCAAGTAGCTTCCCCCAGACAAAACCAAGCAGCTGCTCATTGCCTCCTTTCAGCAACAGAACAAAACTCAGGGTTTGGTGTCAGACACATTTATTTCTATAGCACGAAATGAAATTTAAATATTTAACTCCCACATTCGTCCAGCACTAGCACCAGCCCTCTTTCCCCAAGGAGCCATGTTCATCACAAGCCCTCTCTACATGGAGTCTGTCTGTGTACAGACACGCATAGCCCCTCCCAATCCTGTCTCTTTTGAGTGTTGACGAAAACCAATGGTGATCACCTCAAACGTTAGGGAAAGAAACTATTTCTGTAAAACATCCAAAAAAGTCCTATTATGCTGTACTGAAGCATACCAGCCTATGCTAGCAGTAAACTCCTAGCAAAAGCCTGCTTATTTCACACTGATCACATAAAAAACACTTGGTACCTCTGACAAAAATCAGGGCTGAAATGTCTGTGCTGGAGTCCCTGCCACACTGGATCATGACTGAATCCAGTGCAGCTTCACTGACAAGAGGCTGAGGGTAAGGCACTGAAGAACCAACTTCACTCTCACCTCTGTCTTCTCAGCGAAGCTTCACAGAAGCATGGAAATTAAACTGGGAGGTTGTTTGGGGTTTTGGTTTTTGGAAAAGATTTGGGCTTTCCATTTATAAGCCTGGCCTTTACCAGGTGGTAGTAATGGATCTGTAGTCCTATCTCTCACTATATGCGGGTATATATGGGAAGGATAAATCAGTAGTAGTTTGTTATGGCATTGCTACACCTATTTAATGTTTCTGAAGTAACAATAACATATTCTAGTTTTACAGAGGACAACTTTTAAATGTGCCCTTCTATAAAATTTGCTCACTTTTGGCTGCTGTTTCTTTAGAAAGTTCTAGCTCAACATTTTTACCAAGAAATCCAAGATCCTCCCTTTGCCCCCCTCTCACACAAGCATGTGGAGATGGCATCCTACATATGGCTGTTTCAACATTTTCACATTTCAGGACAGAGTTACTCTCCTTATTCAAGAACACTTTGTTGAATGCCTGCATTAAGAGTTGCCAACTAAGCCAGTTTTGTTCCATCTGCTATGACCATTTTCCAACACTCTCTGGCTGATTCACCAGCATCCCTCCTCACTGAGTCCATCAGGGGGTCTGCAAACAGCAGGGCAGAGGCTGTGGGTAACTGGAGGAGACAAAGCACTGCAGACCTGAACAGGGGCTAAGGAAAACGTGGTGGGTAGTAAGCCAGGAGGGATACAGCAAGGCTTGAACACCGCTTCTGAGCCCAGGAGGTGCATTTAACAGGACTGTAAAGGACTGCAGAACTGTACCTTGGGATAAATTATAGCACACCCTCAGCCTCACCTTTCTGTGGTGCTTACTGCCATTAGGTATTGGCAGTTCAGTAGGCTACAGAACTACCAACAGATACTTGAAAGACTCTTTAATTCATTTTTATATTGATGGCTACAAAAAATGGAGAGAAATGCAGTGAATCAGAGGTGCATATTTTCAGATTGCTATAAAATGCCCTAAGATAATGAACAAATTAAATCATAAGTTAAAGCACAGTCTTTTTACACATAAGCTATTTGCACTGTGATCTGTTTCTTCTAGTGTTCATAAACAAAGTAATTTATGTAAAACCTAAAAAACTATAAACTCATACATCCATACACCCATTCTTCATCGCTAACAAAAGGTGGGCTGGGATGGACCCTGTTCACTGGTCTATAATTTTAAACCCCAGACCCCGTAAGCAGATTCAGTAGTACAGCCCTGCGCCTGCTGAGAGCCTCACTGGCCTGCTAGCAGCAATCCAGGCACTAACAGATCATCCTGGAGGTTCTGAAGATTTAATTAAACTGAAGAAAATTTGGTTTCTGAATGAAAGTAGATTTTATGCTTATAGTTGGAAAACATAAAAGACGTGGGGAAAAAAAATCATACATTACACTTGTGATTTCATTAAAATCCGTGGAGTCTTTCCAAATTAATAAAGACATAAAAGCAGTCCAAACTTGGCCTTTGAGGTTACATTCTACTAATTTGCTGATAGTGTGTAAATTCTGTATTTGAAATCTATCTTGCCATTATCTAGGCCCTTCTTTTTTAAAGGGAAGTTCTGCTTAGAATCTGCTCATACAGTCTGGGCCATTATTTTATAATTTATTTGTAAATCCAGACTGATTTTAGGAGCCATACTCGAGTCTATGGACAATTAAGTAAGAGAGAGAAAATAGGTGAAAACAAATATGCTTTGAAGTTTGCCATTGATAAATAGTTCCAGTTAAATACAGAAAATACAAACGCCTCCCCAAAATTCACTATAAAAATCATGTATAAAGTGGAAAAGACATTAGACTAGAAATATTAGTTCCACGCATCCTTAGGGATTGTGTGTACCAACCATTAGAAGTCAACCCTGTCAGCCATTTGGTGTATTTTTTGGCCTAACCTGTTTTGTTCAGTGTGTTTAAGCTAGGCATAATTTTAGTACTTTCATAAAGTGCAGCTTAACCTGTAACAATAACAGCAATCTGAAAAGTTGCAGAAGGAAGATACTCACAGGTTATATATAGGAATACCATACTGTGTGTTGTCCCACTCTGGACCTAAAATGGCTGTTTTGCAGGGGATGTTGTTGCCTGGTGACTAAAAGTGCATCTCCTAGGCCACAGAGGGATGTGAACATTCAGAAATCGATTTGTTCCTGTTGCTCTTGAGGAGACCATACCCATAAAATAGATTAAGCCAGCACATAATCATCTATGTATACTCCTTGCTGGCATGCTTAAGCTTGATATTGAAGACAGGCCTATGATTTTGAGCTCCTTACCAACCAGGCAAGGGAAAAATGGAATAATACCTCATGCGCTACTGCCCACAGAACATGAAAGTCGACCAAGCCTCAGCTACTGTGAGACTGCAAGACACCCCTGCCCCAATTAAGTCTGTGTTGTACATCTATCCTGTTCCGGTGCAACCTCCCAGTTGCTATCAGGCTCTCTTTCTTTCATTAGAATCAAGTAGTTAATTAGCCCCAGCCTGTCCTCTCTCCTTCTCTCTTTCCCTTTAACGCAGCAGTAATGATGTCTAATTACCAGCAGCAGCGGATTACAGCACCATCAGGAGCAAATCTCTCTGGCTGACAGCAAAGCTGAGCAGCAAATCTTAAAGCTTCAAGGAGAGAATAATTCCTAACAAAGTATTTGAGTATTTGCTTATTTTTTGACCAGCTTGCGACTGGAGAGTCCACCTTGTAATTTCATCCATCCTGTTACTGCAAAGGAAACACTCATGCTGCCAGCAGTGATTAATTTTAAATTGAAATTATTTTTACCTATGGTGAGATCAAGTGATGGACAAGAAAAGGGAGAAGATGGGGGAGGGATTCACAGTTTGGAGATCTGTTACTGTTTGTGGCTTTCTCTGTGGACTGGATGAGCTCAAATGCATGGGATAACAGTGAGGAGAAAAACAGAAAAAAAAAACAGTGGGACATTTCTAAATGGTCACGAATTAATAAACTCTTAAATAATTAGTAAGCATTAAAGAAATGAGAGAATGGGCTTTTAAGGCTTACAGATAATTACTGTTGATGAAAATCCAATCTTTCCTCCTGTAACTTATCATTCCTGGCTGAGTAAAATCCTAGACCTCCCAAAGTCAAAAGGAGATTTGCCACTGCTTTTCTCTGGGCCAGGGGCTGCACCCTGGTTCTCTCAAGAGGGATGTTTCTGAGCCTGGCAGGCACTGCTCTGGCCCTGGCAATTACTCATCCAAACCATTGCCACCTCCAGGGTCTACTTAAATACTCCTCTGTCTTTTTGTGATAGGGTAGTGACACCAGATTCATAGATTTAGGAGGGGATGACATTTGTTTCTCAGAGCTGGATGCTGGATTAGAGTGATGAGTATCATCTTTTTTATTCATGATGGACAACAGTTTTACATTGGAGGAAGGAGGGAATTTTACCTCTATGACTTTTCCAAAAGGCTTTCTATGTCATTGTCCAGATAATGTAGAGAAATTATGAAATGTCCTACAGATATATCATGCTAACTTGCCTTCCTTGCTTTTATTAAGATGCCTGCTTCATTGCTTAAACTATCTAAAGGCAGTCATATCTGTATGAACATGAATACATATATGCATATATAAGCACCTAAACAATCACAGTTGAGGCTATGATACCACAAATGAAAAAAGACCCACAAGGCACTGAGCCTCTGAAGGAATAAAACATGAAAAAAGGATTATTTAATCTTAAAATAAATTAGAAGAGGGGATATAAGGTGGGACTACAACCTCTCATGGCCTAGCAAAGGTGACAGAAAATAGCCAAGTTGATCATCAGTGAGTCTTGGGTTTCACACACCAAAACAGAACTTACTTTTAAAAATTCCTTCTAGTAAAATTAAAACTAGCATTTTTATTTAGTAGTGTAGACATGGGATTTTTAAAAATACTGAATTTGCTTACAGCTTTGAACTTGCAGTGAAAAGGATAGTCTTGGGAATAAAAGATCTACTGGATCTCCAAAATCATTATTCCAGTAAGTGCGAAAGATTAAAAAAATACCCACCTAATTTGGAGATTTCTGCTTTACACAACATTTTCTTTATAAATGGTACTTACAGTACCTGCTAGGGTCAGAGATTAGCAATTAATTGTCTTAACAGTAGAACACAAATCTGCCAAATCATCTGAATCTATAGGCAGATCTAGAACACTTCAGCGAATAAAAACCACAGAGAGGGAACAAAACCTGTCCAGAGCTTCTCTCTCCCTTTCAATCTTCGTATCTATAGACTCCTGTAAATTAATTTCCCACCTCTGCCCCCCCGCAGCCATGACAGCGATGATAACAGGGGGGCAAATCTAAGCCAGACCCGGGGATGCCCAGGTTGATGACTTCAGCGAGGCAGAGAGAAGCAGATTTCCCTGGCAGCCTACGTCACAACCCAACCCAGAACACTTTCCAAGAAGCCCCCTTTGCTGCGCCACCCAGCAACCTTCCCGTTCGGGCAGAATAAGCTGCCAGTCAAATAAAAAAAAAAAAAAAAAAAAAACAACCACAACAAACCAAAAACCAAAACCAACAAAACCACTACAAAAAACAAACAAACAAAAAAAAACCTCCACCAAAAACAGAGAGAATATTGCTCATCTAAGCCCAATGCCCAGGCAGGGATATTTTTAATTGCTGGGTTTCCTTTCTCAGCTCCCCCCTCCCCGTCCGCCCCACGCACAGACAAAAGAAGCTTAGCTTGCCTGACCCAGAGCAGAAGAACGAAGAATAATGATACACTAAGAGAGTTCAATAGGCAAAACCTACTTGCAGCCAACAGTCCCCATCTCCTTAAACAGGAAAAAAATCTGTCGCCTCTGCCACCACCACCACCACCAAGCATAACTCGCTCTCCCGCTGTCAGACCTGAGCCGAGCTCTGCAGCTCCGGCGCCCGCCGGGGGATGCCACGCTACCCGAGCCCATCGCACCGAGTTTGGAGCCTGATGGCTGCGAGACCCGTGCAGCCCCAGAGAGAACGGAATACACCCTTCCTTCGGTCATGCGGAACCCTCTCTCCCTTTTGTTGAGCATCCTCTCTCTCATCCCCGCCGCTGTTACTTAGCGCAGCCGGCGCTTCGCAGCGAGCCCGGCACATTCGTGCCGCTCAAGGGCTGCGGGCTAACAATAAGAGCAACAACAAAAAAAATTAAAAATATATTTAACACAAAAAAAAAGGAAAAAAAACCCCAAACAAACCCCAGAAACACCAAACCAAACAAACAAGTGATATCCTGGGGAACACCCCCCTCACCTCCCCCATCTTCCTCCCCCCCCCATACCCCCAAATCACCGACCGGCACAGCGCTTGGCTTTGTGCCAGCCGGGCTACCCCAGGCCGCTATCGATCAGCCCCGCCGGTGGCTGGGGGCAGCTGCCCGGGGCGTCGGGGCCCGGCACAATGGCCGGAGCGGCGGCGGTGGGACAATAGCCCACCCCAGCCCCGCCGCGGCGGCCTTGGAGTAGGGGGGTGTGGAGGGGGAGACGGGGGAAAGAAGGAGAACGAGGAGGAGAAGGGACACCGACCAGGCAGGGTGTGTTGTGCGCACGATCGCTTTAAATAAAAGGACCCACAAAGAGCTCGGCGGTGTATAATGTGACAGGCAAACGCAACATGGTGATGATGACTTGGGGGAAGAGGGAGGAAGGAGCCAACTGTGGCTGCGGCTCCCCCTGTGCCTCTCGCTCCCGGAGCGGGCTGCAGCGGCCGACATAGAACAAGGAAGACAATTCTCTACTAACCGTGGTTTTGACTGGCACGTACAGCACTTGCTTCCCTCCTCCAGCACCACCACTGACCTCGTCCGAGTTGCCGAGCTGGAAGCCTTTAGATTTGACCCAGAATTTGAATTTGGCATTATCCGTGGAGCTCGACTCGGAGCCGTTCAGGAGCTGGACGATCCGGTCGTATTTTTTACGGGTCACCGTCTTGGTTTTCCCGGAGTCCCCGTAAGTCCTGAGACACCAGTCTTGAAACTGGCGGTACATGTCCCGGTCGCTGCTCTCCATAATCTCCTAGTACACACACGCACACATGCACACGCCGGGGCGCACACAGACAGACAGACACGCACACACGGACACACGCACACGCCGCCCCGAAGCGGGCCGGGGTGCGGGGCCGGGCCGCCCCGCCGCACTTTGCACCTGTTCACCCAGCGCTCATGAAAAATGCATCCACCTCCGAGCCGGAGCGAAGGAGGTCCCGGTACAGGCAGATCCCAGCGGATTTTTTTGTTGGGTTTTTTGTTGGTGGTGGTGGTGGTAGTGGTGATGGTGGTTCGGGGGGATGGGGGGGCCGGGAGGGGGATGGGTGAGAGGGGGCAGCAATCAATTCAATAGTGTGGCAATGTTCTCCATTATTATTATTTTTTTCCACAGGAGGCAAAACGGGTCTGGTGAAGGCTGCTCTTATCCTTCCACTGTACGTGATCAGTCTCTTTAATAATTGTGCAAGGCAGGACTATCCCACTGGCTCCAGCAGCGTCTCACCCAACGGTTCGGGTGGATAAAGAATTAAAATCCTACCCCTCGGCTTTGAGAGAAGAAAATATTGACTCGGATCCTTCTTCTTTTCCATACATCAGCTGCACCCGGATTCACTCTGCATGGTGCAGGTGGAGGGAAGAAAAAAAAAAAAAAAAAAAAAAAAAAAAAAAAAAAAGGAAAAGAAGGAAAAAAGCCCAACCTCCTCCGCCCTGCTAGCCCTCGGCTGCCTTCTCGAAAGGCTCCTTCTGTCTCTGTCCGGGCGGGCTGTGCCTCTCCCTAAAGCCGCTCGTCGCTCAGGATGGAGGAAGCACTGAAGGGCAAACTGGTCTCTTTGCTCCCCCTTTATTCCAGGGCTGGGAGGCTTTGCTTTATATATCCCCACTCCGGGCATGAAGGTACTGGAAAAAAAGTTCTTACCTGCTATTTTCTAAACCTAATACATCCGACACGCGTTTTAAGTGCGTATTTTTTAATAATAATAAAAAAAAATAATGGCCTGAGAGCACCCCACTTCTTCCCACGGAATTTTTCAGATGCCCTTTTAAAATTTTCCTCTATTTATTTACTTAGCAATCCCAGCAGATGAAGAAGGAAAAAAACAAAACAACAAAAAACCAACAAAAGCCCCAACACCCAAACCCAATATATGCGATAGGCTCGGATATTGGACCAGAGAAGAGATCAGTCCCAGGAGGACGTTGGTAAAGGAAAGGAGGCGGCTCTCGGTTGCTCTGTCAGTGCAATGATGGTGCTCACACATGTAGGACTCCTCGGGTGCGGGGTATCCTTTGGTCTCTAGGCTAAACTGGCTACAAGGCATTCAAGTAAGTTTGCGTGCGGATGCTGAGCAAAACCCTTTTTTTTTTTTTTCTAAAGGGAGAAGAAATAAAAAATCAGTCTTGATTTTTCCCCCTCCCTTTGCCACAGTTTCAGCTCACGACGGAGATTTCAGGGCTCTCCCCGGTCTCCCCCGCCGCGCCGAGCAGGACACCCCTTCCGCGGGGGGAAGAAGGCTCCGAGCCGGTTCTTCCTCTCGTCTCCTCTCCTCTCCGTGACCGCGCCCGCCCGCGCCTCCTCCATCCAGCGCCCGGTTCCGCGTCCCACTCCCCGCCCGCAGCCGGCACCTCCGCGGCTGCGGGGCACGCGTCCCACTCGAGCCGGGCCGCGGCTTGCGCTCCGGGAGCCGCGCACCGCCGCGCTCGGATGTGCTGCCCTGCGCTCGGCAGCGGCGGCAGCGGCGGCAGCGCACCGGGCCGGGCCCAGTGCCCCTCCGCGCCCCCCCACCCCCACCCCCCCCGCGCCCTGATTGGCCGCCGGGACAAAAGTTTCTGTGGCGACGGCGGCGCGGCGCGGTGACGGGCGGCGCTGTCCCATGTCGGGATAGAGCGCGCCGCGCCCCCACCTCCGCGGGCGCGGCGGGGCGCGGAAGACGGGTCGCGGGCCACCGGGGAGAGGGTGGGGGGGTGTAGAGAGAGAGAGGGGGGAAGAGGCGAGGGCAGCGTTTCTATGGCGATGTCTCCCGGCGCAAGCGCCCCCCCTCCTCACACACACCCCCTTCCTTCCCCGCGCGCAGACGGAGCGAGCGGATCAGCTGACACATCATTAGCTTAGGACCTAATTATTGCTTATTGGAGCAAGAAACGCGCGCAGGGCCGCGGCTGGGGGTTGGAGGCCTCCGCACCCCCGGCGGACACCCCCCACCACCACCACCCGCCCCGCTCCGCACACTCCCGCAGCCGGCCCGCGCACGCCGCAGCCTCCGCCGGCGGAGCAAGGAGGAGGAGCGGCGGCACCGCGCAGTTTGCGCCGCACCGGCCGGCGGGGCTGCGGCGGGGACACGTGGCCGATGCCGAGCAGGGCATCCCCTTGGAAACGGAGAGCGAAGCCCCTCCGCGGTGGCCGCCTCAGCCGCCTCCCGGCCCCCGCCCGGCGGAGCGCAGGGACCACACTCTTCCCTCCGTTCTGTGTTGCCCGCATCTCCTTTTGCCTCCGGGACCCTCGGCGCATCCCCGGTTCCGGTTGCGGCTGCATCACAACCCGGGCTGCGCCGGGATACCGCTCCGTCCGTCCTTCCCAGCGAGCGGCCACCTCACAGCTGAGCGCTGGCCGTGGCGGCTTTCGGGTGGGGGGAGACCGAAATCAAATTAAACCTTTTCCTCTTCAGTTGTGCTGAAATGAAGGGGGGGGGGAAAGAGGGACGAGGGGATGTTCCGAGCTTTATTTAACTCGGTGTCCTTTGCAGAAATGTTGCTTGTGTCCCTGTTTCCAGTCACTCGGGGCCTGAAAAGGACCCGGTGCAAAGACAGCTGGGGATTTCTGCTGCCCTGGCTTTCACCACCTTGCGCCCCGCAGGAAAAGGCTGCGGTGCCAGCAAAGCAGTTTACACCTGCATCTCCAGTGCAAAAAGCAAAGGTGCTAAAAGAGCCAGGAGAAGCCCTTCTTGCACGCCCCAGCTGATCCATCGGCCACCTTAACCTGGCATCCATCTCCCTGCCAGACCCAGCACTACCATGCTGCTCCTCTTCTCTCTCCCTCCCCCCTGGCCCTATGTTTAGTCTCTGTTTTTCTTCTATCTGTCTAGAAACACCACCGCAGGGTCAAAGCTGGGAGAAGACTGTTGTTTCGAAAGCAGCGCACTGGAGGATGTTTGTGTGTCCAAAACCTTTTGCTGGCATCTGTAAAATCTGAGAGGACAAGCTGGCACAATGGGTAGAGAAAAGTAGGACTCTGAGATAACCCAAGGAGGCCTGAGACTTTTTGCTGGCCACAGGGCCCGTAAATTATCTTGGCAGCCCCATTTTAGTGTTCGAGGAGCACGGGACTCCAGTCCATCAGAGGATCTGGAGGAGAGGCAGTAACAAAGGAACTGCTGTGCAGAAGGAGAAGGAGGGGAACCTCACTGAACCCTCACCCAGCAGGCTTTATGAGATGCAACACTACTATAATGTGCCATTTTATCTCCATTTAGAAAAAGGGTCATCACATAGATTGGGCTGCACTGATAAACAATTCTGTCAGGTAATTGTCCTCAAACCAGCCTCCAGCTGAGGGGCTCAGTAACTTCCATATCACACAGATACTGTGCTATACACCTGAACTCAAAGTAAGCTCACAAAGCAAGGAGGGCAAAGGAAGATGTAACGTAGCCAGGAGTGATGATCCAGACACTTAGAGTGTGGATGAGTGAAATAAGCAGAAGCATGTTAGTATATCAGAAAATAATTCCCTATCAAGAAGTTCCGCCCTGGATCGTGTGAAGAGCCATATGCCTTCACAGCAGAGTCAAATCCCTAAATTCAGTCAAATTTGGACAATGCCTTAAAAAACCTAGAAATATGATTTTTTTCAAACTGTTTAATGAGAGGAGATAACAAACAAAGGAGATGAAAACCAACTGTGGTGTGGAATGGGTTGCAGAGTACAAATAAACAAAAATGTTGAACTCTGCTGGATTTTTTTCTTTGGTTTACAATTAGGATTTCTTTATTCATGCTGGTAAAAAGTACAGACATTTTATTACTGCTTCCATTAATCATTTGGCCAGAAGTTCTAGGAGCATTATGGAACCCCACCATGCCAGGCAGTGGATCAGCATAGGACACAAAAATTATGCTTACTATGAAGAATTCGTGATCTCAATACAGTCAATTGCATGGTCCATGTCTTTACTTTTATTTAAATGTACATTGTAGAATGTATCTTTATAACCTATTACTCATTATATATGCATGCATACTTATATCTAGTAATTTCAGCAAAATTTATATGGTAAGTTTAGAATATAGATTTTTAATCTCCAATTTTTAAATCATCTGAGATTCTGAAATTAGTACTGTAAGATAATATTTAAGTATGGAAAATTACATGAGGTTGGACTCACCATTCTGTTGGGTTCTTTTGGGGTTGTTTTTTGTATCAGAATTAACAGGGCTTATTAACATAATCGTGTAGCTCCTTGTAATGAAAAGGGCTTGCACAGACCCTCCTTCTGTCAGGACTTCTAATGACACCCCATTACTCAGCTGAACTTGAAGAACCTCCCTTAGCATCCTTGGGGAGAGAAGCTGTTCCTTCCATACCATGGGCTGAGGCTTTTTATTCTGCATTCTGAAGAACTCATTTGCCTTTGTCTTTGCTAGAAAAAGAAAGTTTCTGTCCTCTGGTTTGGAGACAGCTTTCCTATGGCAAATCTGTGCCTTGCTGCCAGCCCAGAACAATACAGCACCAACAGATGTGTGAACCATTCTGCGTAATGAAGTGTTACTTGCTAAACAGAGTTTTGGCGATTTAAATTGCCTCATGTGCATCAGGCTGTGAAAGAGGTTTAAAATAAATCACAAATAAGTTATAAATATCATATTTTTGGAATTATCGGCTCTAACAACAAGCCCACTGGCAAGTAAAAAGTGAACACTTAGGAAATATGGGGCCTGATGTCTCTCATTAGAGTTACCAGTGTTTCTTAGATGAAATTACAGTGTTTTGGTGATGTAGCACTGAGCCTAAAGAAAATGCTGAGATGACGCTTTCAAATTTTTAAACTTGGTGAAAAATAGAGAAAGGCTTTGGCTGGAATCTAGCATCCTACTTCTGCCAAAGAGAAGAATTTTGAACATGTGGATTTTCTGTTTCTTGTTATTTTGTTCACTGACATAGGCAAACGACTTTGACACTTCTCACCATGATTTATGATGGGAAATCTGCTTTATGTGCAGACTGAAAATCTTCTTTGCTCAACTGAGAGATGTGCTGAGGAATAAAGAAACTGTAACTCCAAATTTCTTATTTTAAACTACACACCTGCTAGCATTTTTCCTCTCTTCTGGGAAGAATTTCACTGGAATTCTTGTCACATCCTTTAGAGCCCAGTGATGGCAGCACTGATGACCACTGCCATCCCTAATGCTTGTGGAGGCAGAAATCAGTGTTCTTGGTTTGCATGGGCTTGTCTGTGGTGTCTTCCTTTGGTTTCAGGTGCACGACAGAATGCCCTGAGCAGCTGGACAATGGGTCACCTCGTTACATTTGGGGTGGCAGAACTCTGCTGTGACGTGGCTTCCGGGAGGAAAAAATAGTCACCATTCCACCTGCTAATATTACTGCCAAAAGGACCACTGGAGAAAGTTGTTCTTAATAATAACTCTAAGGCATTTGCTGCTTGGAAGATCAGGAACTACAGAGATGGATACTTGGTGGTACTGATCTATGAAAGTTGTAAGCAAATTAACACCTCCTGCTTTTTTGATTCCTGTACTAAGTGAGCTGCCAGGAACCAAAGCCTAAGCAATTTATTCTTATTCAACATAATAATTTCGAATTCCAATATTCTTCTCTAGTTTTTGGTAGGTTTTGGTCAGTTACTGCTGAGTTCAGAAAAATAAGAGGGAGTAGAGCAAGGCAATTACTCAGACAGATTATAGGAACATACTAGATGCCTAAATCTTTGGGGAAAAGAGTCTGTATAGTCCCATTTTTATAAAGAAGGAGAACAGTGCTATAATTCTGGTTAGCATCTTTTCACATAGAGGGATGCTGATGACGCTGATGAGAATAATTAGATATATTACATCTTTGCCTTTTAACAATCTTGTTTGGAGATATTTGGAATCTGTTATGGAAAATACTCAAATTCACTGTCTCTTAATGCAGTTAGAAAAATTCAGACTCAGCTTCTTTCTTCAAAGCTGCTTTGCTTTAAGTAGCAGTTCTGCAAAACATAACTTCACATATTACTTTTACTCTATGCTTTATTACTGAGAATATTTGCATGAAAACAGGATCTTTGTTTAAAAGTTCCTGCTTCTTATTCATCACAGCTCACTGGGTTGGAAGTAATTAGTCTACCCTCTACAGAGGGCTCTGATCCCTTCAGAGAAGGAAAATATAAGCAGGAATAGACAAACTTTTAAGAATCTAAGCTCTTGTTTTCATAAAAATGTCCTCCTAGTAATCAAGAAAGGAAAAGGGAAAAAAATAGATGACATAGAAGAAAAGGAATGTTTCAAATGTGCTAAGGTTTGTAGATGGGAATATAATGTTTTTTAGTGTTACAAGGACACCTTATCTTCAACTTTGCTTACTTTTGCCCTAAAGGAGAAGGTGTGCACAAATTATTTGATTTTTGTGTGTGTAGGATTTTTTAGTCTTTATACAGGTTACACATCTTCCCCAGCTAGAGCAACACTAATATACACTGGCTACTGGAGTATCACCCAGTGTGTAACCTAAACCAAGCCAGGACTAACAAGGCAATGCTGGAAATACTAGCAGCCTATCCCTGTTAGTGTTCTCAACTTCACTGTCTTGGGGGAGGATGGGATAATTGAAAATTTTGGCAAAAATCTCCAGATGCTGCTCTACAGCCATCATGTCAACACGACTAGACAAAGCCGACTGTAGTGAGGAGTATGGCTAAATAGCTGGCACTCTCCCCCTTACTACATAAGGAAACTGTGGAGGAAGAAGAAAGAAGAAGGTAATTAACGTGATTTATTTGACGAAATACAACATTAATGATTCCTTGGTATAAAATATTGTCCAATTTTACTTTTCCATAAGCAGCACAAGGTCCTTCTGTCACTTCACAACATTAGAGTCTGCTAGCTGAAGACCAAAAGAGAAGAAAGGAGTGTTACCTCTACTTCCTTGAATATTTTATGGGTTTCAGCCCCTTAATCTAACTGATCTTGTTTCATAGCTGAAATTTGCTGTAAGTACTTCCCAAATTTGGGCCACTATAGATTTAATATAAACTAGCCATGCTCTTTAAATGAAAACACCATGCACATTTTGCAGTAATAAGTGTAGGTCCTAGAATGGTCTTTTAAATCGTGTCCTTTCAGAAGCTGTCATTCTGTTAGCTTTTGACTTAATAACATGTATGTGCTGTTTCAATGTCCTGAATAAAGTTCCCTTCAAAACACGGGGGCTCTCCATTAGCATCTACTTTAAGCAGCAGATCAGTATAAATACCCTCTGCCCTCGTGTGACCTTTCCCTACTAACCAAATGCAGGTTATTTATTGCACACCCTTGACCACCAGTCTTTCTATTCCTGTTAAAATACTGAGTAAGTTTCACATAGTCTAACCTCATTTCAAACAGTGACAACAGAAGAATAATCATTGATTTTTTAAAAACGGCCAAAAAGATTCAATAAAAAAATTCTGGGGACTTATAAATAGAAATGGGGTGCAGATACCCATTAATTTACAGCAAGTAAAATTGGTTAAGAACCAAGAAAGACTTTTGGGTTGGAGGGTTCTCCTGGTTGGTTGGGTTTATTTCTTAATTGGTCTGCTACGTTCTGCATGCTCTGCCTGACTGGTTTATTGCTCGCCCCACAGGAGTGAGGAGAGGATCCCTGACCAAGGATGGTCCCTGCCACCTGTAGAGCAGGAGGACACTGCCACAAATCTTTTAGGCAGAGTATTTCAATGCATTATATGTAGGAAATGCCCAGGGCAGGAAGCTGCAGGTAGTTGTCATTGTGTCCTGCACGTCTCACAGTTTAGGAACACAGACCTGGAGAGGATCTCATCTGAGGTCCCACCTGCTGTAAGTATGTTGTAGAATTTAGTCAAGGATGCACTGCAAAACACCTGTTCCATATTTCCCCCAAACTCCAGGGCTATCCCAAGCCTTTATGTCTTCTGGAAACCTGCAAAAAGAGACAAAACCCCACAGTTTCTGCAACTGCAAGGAAATAGTTGTGGCTTTCTGCTTTCTAACCAGCTGTGTCCTACTGCAAGCAGTGCAGCAAGGAGGCACTAAACATGAAAGATGAGAGTACTCAGGAATTAAATGAAGTATGAGCTCAGGACTGCCCCTCTGTGCTCTGTCTCCAGAGATCTGCCAAAATCACAGCATTTATCTATATCAAGACCTGGCCAGTTATTTGCTGTTAAAAGTATGTCTGCTTAGATCTCAGTGAGCCTGTGTGTTTCCTTAATCCCATATTTGTGTTACTCAGAGCAAAATCCACAGTCAAGAGTCTTACAGCAGCATAGATGGAGCCACACATCATCATGACCACTCTGCCCAGGCACCCCTTAGATATAGCCCCTCATTCTGAGCTGGGAAATGGAAAGAGGGGGAGATGAAGGATGAGGCAGCAAAAATGACAGTTCTATTTCGGGAAGGACTTCTCTTAAGCAGTGGCATTTCTCCACATGCTGTCCCCAGCTGTTTAATGACCACCCTCTAGTATTTGTGGTGCTTAAGGGAAAGGTCTAGTAGTGGATTTGCCTGTGCTAGGTAAGCAGTTGGACTGGAGGGTCTTAAAGGTCTTCTCAAAAAGAAAACAATTCCATGATTATATATATAAAGCAATGTAGAAGTGGCTTTAACAAAAATTATCCTGGTGCCATATGTTTCATATGCTTACAAGTCTCCATGGTACCTCTGGGGCTTGTCCATTGATGCTAAAGCCTGAGTGATTTACCTGAACTAGCATGTTCTCATATATGATTTTGATTTATCTCTTTCCCAAAAGGTGGAGTGAAAAACAAAACAAAACAAAACAAAACAAAAGCAACAGCCTATTGCATAGTGCTTGTGGCTCTGAAACAGAAATGTTTAGTGAAGGAGCTTGGTAGTGACAGCAGTGAAATGTGAAGGACTGCATGAATGTTTGTATTTGTAACCTTGCCTACAGAGAACAATGCTGCCTTAGCAAAGTCCTCACTCTGCTTAACACATAATGAACTTTGCACTGTTAAGCTCTATATATTTTCATACATTTTCAATTGAACTGTGCATAATGGTTCTTACAAAAGAAAGTAAAACCAGAGGTCCTTGTACTTCCCACAGCCATCTTTTTAACCAGAGGTGTACTTTGTTTTCTGCAAGTGATAACCACATTCAAACAAATATGTGATAAAAAATGTGTTCATGTGTGAAAAAGCCATATGCAGTGTTGAAATTCTGGCCAACTTGTTATACAGATACTACATGCTAGATAAATTATGACTCAGTAGGGGAATTTTACTCATCATGTAACACACTCAGCTTCATAAGCAACACCTTGCCTTCAGTACTTAGTCCTGCCAGACACCAGGGAGATAGAAATGTGCATGCCCATAAGCTGTGTAGTTTAGACAGCTGCTCTGCTGGTTTGTTTCTTTTGGTTTGGTTTTGTGGTTGTTTTGGGGGGTTTTTTTTGGTTTTGGTTTTTAAAAGATACATATAGTCTCTTTGTAAGATCAAGTACTGACATTGTGCATCCCAGACTCTGGTGGGAAGGAAAAAACCATTTCAGCCATTGCTTCCACACTTGCAAGTCCCCTGCTCTGTAACCACCCTCTCTGTTGCTGCACTTAGCATGGGCAGAAAGCTCCATGGTGGCATATTCATGACTTTCTATTTTATGCATTCATTTTGCAAATTAATCAGAGGGAACAAAGAACAAAGGCTAGACCAAAATTTGTCTGTCATACAGATAAGCCCAATGCTCATCTTGGTTTTTTCTATCATTTTATTTACAAATCCTGGATTTGTGAAAGAGGTGATCTGGTAGCCCATCGCTTGCTACAGGCCTCTGAGAATGAGTTAAAATACCATAAATTCAGCTGCAGATGCATTAACTCTAGAAAAAAGACAGCAGGTTTGCAAACATACAGCAGGAAATAAATGTGGTGTGTTGAAGGCAAACTATATCACTTCTTTTCTCAAAGCCATCCCAAAGCAGAGATAAAACATGTGAAGTTATTTCGTTGTTCCATGTTAAAGACTGAGCATGAAATATATCCTGAAGGACAACTAAAGTTAAGCCTCTTCCAGATGTTGCTCTGTCTGTAACTTCCAGGATTTCTGAGTGCCGAGCCATGGAAGGTGCCATTCCCAAACCAGAAAAGAGATGCATCTAAAAAGGTTAAGTGAAGTGTTGCAGAAAAATTACAGTATCTTAAATTCTGTCTTGTGAACACGGCAACGATCACAGATCTTGGAGGACACATGAAAAGTAGTCTGTTAAGGGGGTTGCTGTGTTTTGTTCTCCATGTCTGAGGTATAATTTAGGATATCCAGAGAAGCAGCTGGCCTGTAACCCTTCTGCAGATAAATCCCTTTCTCTGTTGCACTCAAGCCCTGCCAGATCAGCCCCATTTCAGACTGAGCATAACTGTGCTTAGGATGCCCAAGCTCACTTAAGGGCTCAGTATATACATTTACACTATTGGCATCTTGTCCATAAGTATAAAGGGTCTCTAAGAAAAAAAGATTAAAATCAGGAGTAATATTGAATATTTTGCTAAATGTAAATTTTTAGTGAAAAAATTTGTTTTTATGTGAGTCAAAGGGTCAATGCCTTGGATCTGCTGCAGGATTTCTCAGAGTAAAGCTATGCTGCCTCTGTTTTGGCAGAGGTGCAGTGGTTTCTGAAATAGCATTCAGCCCACAACGAGGGCTTCAGAGAAGGGCTACCAGAGGGGAAGAGTGGTATGAATGAGAGACTTAAGTAGATCAATCTATTTAGCTTAACAAAGGTGAGGTTGAGGGAAGAGTTGGTTATAATTTGTAAACATCCCACTTCTCTGTAGAAATAGAAGAGCTGAAATTTGATAATATATGGCATTTTAATCAAGTAGAGAAGAGTCTGACAAGAACCAGTGAAATTCAAAAGTAGACACATTTTGACATAGAGGGTAATTAATTATTAGAATAACGTACCAAGGATTGTAATGGATTCACCATCACTAGATATTTTGAAGTTGGAATGGATTGATTTTGTCAGAGAAATGCTCTAGTTCCTACAGGAGTGAATTCAAGAAAGTCCTGTAAACTGTAATACAGGAAAAGAATAGATGATAGCAAATGGTCTATCCAGCTTTATAATCTATAAACTTGTATAAGCCAAATAGCGTATGCTTAGCTGCCTGTGTCCTATGTTCTCCTCCTGTAACTATTAAGTATGATTCAAACATTTTTCTCTTTATTTACATTAGATTGGAAATGTACAGGGAAGGACTGTAAGCCATGTGCTTGCTGCTCCAGTAGGACATTCTGTTTGACATGTGGATGCAACTATTTTAAGGCTGGGGAACCCCTAACCATCATCTAGCCTGAGTATTGCATTTCACCCCACCATTCCTGCACTTCCTGAGGAGCTGAAATCTGGTGGCTGTTTCCAAAAGACATGTGAGTTACATTTCACCACATGGGTGCCAGGGGAAGCAAGATGCCCCACTCCAATTGGATTTTGTATTCCAAATCAAATCTAAAAAATGAGGTCCATCACCTGCTGAAGGCACCAGACACCTTGACGTAGATTTCAATGAGTTCTGCTGGATGAGCCAAAATGGTGCTGCAGCTGCAACACTGAAAATGTCAAAAGATACCGATTAGTAATTCTCCGTGGATTTTGTTATGTAGAACTAAGCGTAAAGTAAGACAACATTGGACCTCTCTGATCAGGCCCTCTCTGTTCCTGATCACCTTTCACTGAGATGTATGAAATAAGAAATGAGAAGGAAAAACCTACTTTAAAATTGGCAGATTTTTTATTTCAATCGTTGTCCAAGGTCTTCCCAGACCCTGCAACAAACTGTACTGTCTAAATCCAGCAGAGTGGCTGTCTCTAAGCAGTGCTC
This sequence comes from Calypte anna, assembly GCF_003957555.1. NCBI lineage: Eukaryota > Metazoa > Chordata > Aves > Apodiformes > Trochilidae > Calypte > Calypte anna. The sequence continues at coordinate 108,597,168 of NC_044245.1, forward strand.
AATGCAAATGTTCCTTGACCTAGAAAATTACTGCTCACAAGGAGAAGGAGAACTCTTTCAGGATTTTGATGGTAAGTCATGGAGACCAACTATATAGAGAACTGTAAATAAACATTACTTCAAAGTGTAGCTCTGGGCAGTTCTGTATACTTCATCTGAAGCCATTACAGCATACATAGATATATAAAAGTCAAGATAGGGGAGGGTGTGTCTTGTATTACAGCTGGAATAAATGAATACAGCAGTTGTTCTAATCAAAGAGGTTTGTTACTTTTTCTTGAAAACGTTGTGTTTTTGAACTGCCATGGCTACAGTACCACCCATCTTTCTGCATAAACAATATTGTTAATATTACTGTTAACAGAGCACACAGCATGCAGAAATTGAGCTAAGAAATAAAACAAATGCAATGGTCATACACATGAAACCATACACTTTAAAGCAAAGGTGAGAAAACTGATTGTTAGATTTTTCTCAGGTTTTTTTTTTGGTTGTTTTGGGTTTTTTTGTTAACAAATTAAGATGCCAAATTTCCTTATAAAAATTATGTCTTCTTCTTCCACATTAGGCCTGGAACTCCAAATGGGTAAGAAATAGCAGTAAAAAAATAGTTAAAAGAATCTGCAGGTTAACCTATTGATGCCAGTTACTTCCTTCACTTAAGATAACGAATGATAAAGATTTTATGAATTTTATCCATGATCAAGTTAAATCTATTTGCTGCAATCATGCACCACCTCTTTCTGAATTAAGAACCAACATATAATCACTTTTCCTAACTTTTTATCAAGTTACAATGACAGTAATAAAAAAAATAATTTCAACCAAACAGAAAATGAGAGAAAAAAAGGTTGGAGATTAGATATCACTTGCTTTTTTTTTTTCCTGTTGAAGTTAGGTGGCAGCAAAACTGTAACAGAAAATAAAATACTCCCTGCTTCCATCTTTATTTCTGAAGACCAAAATATTCATTCTTTAAATTACTGCAATGTGGAGATACATTGGACTAGCATGTTAAACATAATACCAGCTTGCATAGGGTAGAAATGATTCAGATATGAGTGATCTTACTGCTACTGATGTGCATTAGCAGCAGAGATCTGTCAGTCAGCTCTATGCAAGTGTTTGGGTGGCAAAATGAGAAGGAAGTGGCAATGCATTGTAAAGCAGTAGAGGTATTTGGAGGATGAGGGAGCAGGAAGGAAAATAGCTGCTATCTGCAGTGCAGGTTAACAGGTAACAGAAACTTGGGAAGAATAAAGAAGCACTCAGAACCTCATCTCTTTGCAATACTAGGTCAACTATATGACTAGTTCAGGATGTCATTGGGGTAGTTCCTGCTTTTGATGGCAAGTGCAGTCTGGATGTTCAAGATAAACTCACTTGGAACCCTTCAGTTTGTGAGAAAAAAACATCAGCACAGACCAATACAGGCAGATCCCTGCTATGCTGGACTCTGGCACTGCTAACACTCAGCTGCTTCACACTTAACTTTTAAAAACAGTTTCTTATGTGGGAAATTTGCAACAAATCCCCTTCCTCCTCACCCCAGAAGCTTACTCTGCTTTCTAATGTGAATCACTCTTGCTAGACAAACCTACATTTCAGGTTTACTGATACCATGTAAGAAGTGTACTGGTCATAAGGGAATTACCTATTCTGAGACCTCCACCCCCGTCATCAAACCTGCTTTGGGAACTGGATTGCCACTAGCAAATATGAGTAAAAATCACTTATTGTACAGCTAAATTTCTCAGGAGAATGCTATGCCTGGCTGCTTTACACAGGCCCTCAGAGAGCATTTTGAAATTATGCAGAGAGAGAATGTAAAAATTACCACCACGTTTAGCTTGCAGCTTGAGTCTGTACACAGGGCCAAATCTAAGGCCAGGCAGTCCCTGAGGCATCAGGAGAGCCAAAGCTACCTGCTCCTGGCAGCAGCTTCTAAGAGTCAAAGGTGGGATAACTGACCCTGTTTCCTCACCATGAGATTTTTGGCAAGTGATCTGTGATGGCATAATATGGGTCACCTTTTCCAGATTTAATAAATGGCATATTGCCAAAAACACTGGCATGCACTCCTCAAAGATCTTGCTGTCAAGGAGGATTTTAATGAGCAGGCAGCATAAAGCCAGGGAGAGGTGTTATCAACCTGCTGCTGGAGAGCCCCGTGGCTGCTTCCTCCCCTGCAATTTTGAGGTAGAGAGGGATGCACCTTCTCTGAGGGGACTGGGAGGCAGATCCCACACCACCAACCATGCCCTGCTGGAAAACTCACTGCAGAGCACACAGGTGGTAGCCACTGCCCCTCCCAAGACTGGTGATTCTGTGATTTCCCATCCCCAGGCTGCAGATCAGGCCCCCAGGTAAATCTGCAAAGATACAGGACAGGGGAGCAAAAGAGCAGATGGGCAAGAAGAAACCTCACCTGTAGTTCCTTGCTTTGCTGGGGGCAAAGCAGCAGGTGGTGAGCATCCAGCCATTGCATGCTTCACCCTTCCCATCCCCTTGTCCTAGTGCAGGTGCCACACCTCTGCTTTTTTTCTGCTTTTCAGTAGACTTCCAAATATTTGTTTGGTGAGTAACGATAGAAATACAGTAATACTTATCTTCAGAGGTGATTACTTCAGAAGCCCAAACTGCAAACTGAAAACTTCAAAAGCTTTAGTTCACCCATTTCTGTAGATAACCAATTTTTTTTTTTAAATTACTTCCTTTAAAGAGGCAGTTTCTTTGTGACAATAATGCTCCCATGTAGTAGGGCACCTACTTTTACAGCTCAGACACAAGTTGAAACATTTTTTGTACTGCTCAAACCAAAATACAGGGATAATTTTTTAAGAAGGAAGAAGCCAGTGTCTCATCTAACCCATTATTCTATACAACACAGGTCACATAAATTCACCTGGTTTCTTAGTAACCTATAGTTCTTGATGTATGCATTTAAGAAGACAGGCATTTCCCACACAATTCAAAAATATAGAATTCACCAAGTCACATGTGGGATGGGTCTTTCAGATGAGGGGTTTATCTCCTACCTGTAACTAATCAGCTGTCTCCCAGCTGATGAGATAAGGCTAACAAGCAGCTTATTTAAGGCAGGGAGCCTGCTAGAGCTAAAGAGACTGGGTCATGTTAAGGATAAAGCTCTCTTATGCAAAACTGGGTGAGCTGTCTCCTGTCTAGCAGATATTAGACGTCTAGAAGGAGTCAGATGTAAGATTTGGCTTACCTGTTTTACCTGGTTTTGAATCTTGCCTGCTATTGATTTAGTCCCTTTAGGCAGATTCTCAGAAAATGTTCATTGCCTGTATTCAGTTCAGCTCATCTGCCAGCCTGCTCCAGGGAAAGAGAGGGCTGAGGGGAAGCTTGCTGAGTAGAAAATGTTCTAGCTGATGCAAAGGTTCTTTTACTATTGGCGTCCTCACTGACCCATGTGAGGTAGTCCATAGTGGTATGTGGCTGGTGTCTTTTAGCAGCACTTGCAGTGATTTCATAGAGTGTTTTATCTGTGGGGTTTGGAGGGTTTTTGTTTGGTTTTTTTTGTCCTTGAGCTCTGTTGCAGCTGTAAATTCTAATAAGGAATGTGGAGACATTATTATCATATAGTGTGGAGCTGTGTATAGGACAGGCAATGCCTAAAACTAGGGACTGCATTAACCTCTTTTGTAGGTGTTCTAATTCACTAGTGAAAGCATCTGTACCATCAGGGGCTTCAAATTTTGCTAGAACTTCCTTTAGAGCCTTGCAGTACCAGGTGCAGTGCACAAATTGGTTTGGTAGCTCCCTCCAACCAAGTTCTTGCCATCTGTCATGTAATGCTCAAATGGGTCTCTTAATCCTGCAGTATGAATGCTCAAATCTATGGAGAGGCTTATGCAGATGTGCTCCCCTCTTAGTAGTTTAGGCAAAGGGCCAAAAAAATCAGATCTGTGCCAGGGTTTAAATCAGGCAGAACCTAAAAGGCACAAAACCACTCTGGCATCTTTTTCTTTGCCATCAAAACCCTTTCATGGTTTGTCTTGAGTTTAGCCCTGTGGGCTTCCTACAGCTAGAGGCTAAACAAGGGTGGAGGCTGGCTCACTCCTCTGAGTGACAGCATTACACTAGATGGCACTACTTTATACTCACATTTTCTTCTTGTCTCTGCAGTGTCTGTGCCCTGGACCTGGGGCATCCCATAGCTGCAACTTCAGGTTTGAACCCCTGCTCTGTGGTTGCTGGTGGTGAGGGGATCACCTGCAGGGAGATGTTCGAGCAGTCATCTAACAAAGCTGTAGTAATGGTCATCAGAAAAGTGCTAAATTAGTCTTTTAACCCTCGTAGATGCATAAAAGAGAGCTTTTTAGGGATTACATGCTTAAATTATGACTTAGTTCTGATGTTATCTTTGACTCTTGCTAGCATCCTTCATCTCTTCTCTCACAGCTGGAAGAAAAAAGGCATTGATAGAATTGCTGCAGACATTAGTAATTTCAGAAAGGAAGAAATCTGAGTGATAATACAGTTGTTAGATAGTGGTCAATAAATATGGGAGGAGGACAAGCTATGGAGTAACACATCTCTCATCAATAGCCTATAGATTTGGCAGTAAACAGCTGGGTTTTTACTTTCAATGTTCAGTTAATCCTGAAGCTTCATTTTTGCAAGCAATTTCTTAAGAAAATTTAGGAATGCTGTTGAACAACGCTCTGTTGTGCGCTTCACTTGCTAATCAATTGGAGAATCTATCTAAAATGGAGTCCCATCGGTATTTATGTACTTTCAGAAATATGTATTCTTATAGATGTAAAACAACAAATTTCATGACTAGTGCATAGCTTTCCTATGACTTCACAATGTGTTGTGAAAGCAGTTATTATTTGTAGTACTGTTCAGTTCCAAGATGGGTAGATAAGTGCTTTCAACCTAAGTTAGGTATTTTGAAAACAATTTGGGCTCTAATACTTAAAAACTGATTAAAGTTGTGTTAAAACTTGACAGGTTTTTTTTCTGAATGTGGGTAAAATTCTGGGAAAAAAACCCAAAAAACCAAATAGGTTACCTCTCAGCAAAGAAATGAAAAATGTGAATAGCAGAGGATTGTGGCAACTTTAGGTTGTCCGGTCAGATGCTAGTTCCTAGACAGAATGCACATAAGCAGTGTGGGGAATGACAAAGAAATAAGTAACACCCTATGCTGGTTCCTCATGGAGGTGTCAGGACACCTTACTTTCTGTGACACTGAAAAAAGGTCTTTTGGCCGGGATGAAACAGTTGATTTTCATCCTCTACTGGGGAAGAATAAATAAGTGATTATCTAGATTTATTTTTTTTTTCAGGAAAGGGTCTTGAGAGTACACTAAACATAAATCATAACTGTTGCCAACACTCCCCCTGAATCTCATAAGACTAGGAGATGCAGACAGAAATATAGATTGCAAGACACATGGAAAGATCCTTTTTCCACCCCTCATTGATCAAGCCTCAGCTGGAGCACTGTGGCTGGTTTTAGATATTATACTTTAAAAGCAATGTGGCACACTTGGAGAGCATCCAGAGAAGAATAACAAGTTCTCCCTAGAAAAGAACATAACTTTTTAAAAAGCCTTTTTTATGTAGGTTATCTAGATAAAGAAAAAAACCTGGAATTGGGAGAAAAAGATATGATCATAGTTTGTAAGTACATAGAGACTGTTTCAGAGAGGAAGTGGCTATCTTTTCAAATAAGATGGATAAGAGCAAAGGCTTTAAATTGATGCAAAGAAAATTGGGAGTTGACATGAGTAAAAGCTCAGGTAAAGTTAATCCTGCCTTGAAAGAGCAAGATGGACTAGGTAGTCCCTTTCAGCCTTGTTTTTCTATCATGGTATTTAATGGTAATTAACACTGACAGTCTCATTTAAAAGATCCAGCTCTGTAACTCCAGACCCCGAATTTGGTAAGCTGATAAGGCTGATGCTTTATTTTAATGACCCCGACCTTGAATTTTATTTGTGTCCAGTATATTCTTTTGCTTTCTCCCTAAAGCCATGCTTAATTGTCCATCTGAAATGAAAACCACAAATGTAGTTTTGAAACTGATTATGACAAAAGATGAGAGGAGGATTTCTGTAAATAACAGATAAACAATCATACTTTGAATCATAGAATTGACTGGGTTGGAAGGGACCTCAGAGATCAAGTCCAACCCTTGATCCACTACTGCTGCAGTTACCAGACCATGGCACAGAGTGCCACATCCAGTCTCTTTTTAAATATCTCCAGGAACAGAGAATCCACTACTTCCCGGGACAGCCCATTCCAATGCCTGATCACCCTCTCCATAAAGAAATTCTTTCTAATGTCCAACCTAAACCTCCCCCGGCACAACTTAAGACCATGCCCTCTTGTCTTGTTGAGAGTTGCCTGGGAAAAGAGACCAACCCCCCCCTGGCTACACCCTCCTTTCAGGGAGTTGTAGAGAGCGATGAGGTCTCCCCTGAGCCTCCTCTTCTCCAGGCTGAACAGCCCCAGCTCCCTCAGCCTCTCCTCATAGGATCTGTGCTCGAGTCCCTTCACCAGCTTAGTTGCCCTCCTTTGGACCTGCTCCAGGACCTCGATATCCTTCCTGAACTGAGGGGCCCAGAACTGGACACAGTACTCAAGGTGTGGCCTCACCAGGGTTGAATACAGTAACATTCAAGTTGGGTTTTTTTTCCAGTGGCTCAGTAAGTAGTAGCTGTAGGCTTAACATTTTAGCATGCTACAAACCGTGGTCTACAGTTGTAGAGAAACAAGATAAACCAGGTGCCTCGAGTTGCCGAAGAGTGGGTGTGAGTCCACCTGTGCCTGGTTAGGAGGGCAGGCCCCCTATTACCAGGGGGCCAATAAAGGTGGGACACACCCACAGAGAAACCTCAGTTCACTCTGGTGCGAGGCATGGAGAGGCCAGCAGCTCGTTGAGCCTCTGGAGCAAGAAAGGCTCCTCCCGCTACACTTCTACCCTGGAAGCGCTGTGTGGTGGCTGGAGTCCTGGAAGAGACCAGCAGCTCGTCGAGCTTCAGGAGCAAGAATGGCTCCTCCCGCTACATACAGTAAATTTATAAGCAAAGGCTTAAGTTGAGCTTTCTGGAATTCTCCATGGAGGCTTGAGCCTAAAGTTGAGAAATGTAGCCAGCCAGGAGGAATTGCCCTGGGGGAGAGAGAAATTTCTCTGTGCAGGTGAGAGTGGGTTGGCAAAGGGAAGCTGGGAGCCATGTCCCAGCCATGTCCCCTCAAGAAGAAAGAAAAACAGATTTGGCTGTCCCAGAAATAGAAATTAGAAAAGGAAGTGTTATCACTGTGTTTACTGTACTACATACTCTTGTTATATAGATGCTCGTTCCTTAACTGAAAATGTTTTGGGACATACAAGCTTTTGGTTGGATAATCCTGATATGGGATATCTTATCATATCCTGCATGATGCAGGAAACAACTACAGAGAGGAGTCATTTAATCTAGGCAGTTGTGTCAAGTTTTTGATTTGCCAAAAGACTATCAGATTTCTGAGAGGTACTTAATTTTGCCAACATTAAAAGGGAACAAAATCTTTCATAGTCCTTAATCATAAAATGGTGAAGGAGATGAAACAGGGAAATATCTTAAGTCTGGAAAATTTTTCATCCATTTGTTTTCAACAAAAGACTTTGTGATGAAGTCTTTTTCTCTCGCTAAGATGTTGAGTTTTTTAAACATCAAGTGTTATTGATGTGATTAAATTGAAGAAAGGTTGGATATGAATGTACTCATGTTTGAGGGTTTTGCAAACTAGAGGTGTGAGTGGATACCTTAGGAGCCTTGTGTTAGGAAACGGACTTATGTTCTGTTTTCAAATCTTAGTCTTGTCAGATTTTAAGCACTGTGGAATTTATGCCCAGCCTCAAATGCAGCACTGGAAACAGTATTTTTCTTCAATAAAAATTGTTGCACAAATGATGGAAACCTGCTAAGTATTCATTTAAAGCTCATATAAAAATAAATTTTAACTCTATGCACAGTAAGTGTCATAGGTGAATTTAATGTGTGTTTCAAGTGATATTAAGGAGCATTTTGCACAGTAAATTGGGACATAACTGAGTTGTATCTGGAAAAGGATACAGAAATGTGTGCTTGAAAGGACAATATTCTAAGGAAACCATGTTTTGCTAAAAAAAAAAAGAGCCTGGGATGGGGCTGGACTAGATGAGAAGCCAGCTAGGTGCTGGCTACTGCCCATGTTGGAGAGCCCTTGATAATACAACCTCCTTGTTTCTGTCGATCCTGTTAGGAGTTTACCAACTTAAATACATCTTGAAAATATCTCTATAAATGACCTACAGGTGTAAATCCCATTGGAAATCAATAGCAATTTTTTTTTCTTTCTTTTTTTTTTTTTTTTTTTGCCTTAGTAATCAATGTACTTGTTAAAATCCTACCCATAGCTTTACAACATGTACAGGAAAATAATGCTTGGTTTCTTATGGTTTCTATATTTGCTGTTATGAAACTTCTATTTTTGCAGAGTTACTGCCATCTAAACTCATCTAAACTGTGCTGAAGAAGGAATACTGTCTTGATTGAAAGTCAGTAGAAACAAACTTGGAGATTTTGCATTATTTGTTTTTGTGATATTATTTGGCTTTGAAAAAGTGGTCAAAGGACCACCTCCTGCTTATCAAGCAAAATGCTCATTCCTCAAACGTGTGGAAGCTGCTGCACAGCAATGAAGCACAAGCAGTGGGAAAGCACTGAGCTTTCCCTCTTGAGATGCTACAAATAGGCATTGCTTATTCTCCCCAACACCTCAGATTGGTTTTATCATATACAATCATGACAGAAGCTTGCATATTGAATTAAAAAATTTGAGCTCCTCTCTAAATTGGCATAAATAACGTGAAACAATTCTGAAATCTAATTATGAAAATATTGCTAATTTTCAGTGCAACACACTGAAAAGCACAACAGTGCTCAAAGTTAGCTGTAATTATTTCACTTTGCAGCTAAAAATGATCCTCAGTCAGCAATGAAGTTTTCACCCTATGCATTTCGCATAAGCAGCAGGAATCACATGTTCATATAGCAAATAAGTTTTAAAGGTCTTCTAGCTACGTAAAAGGATGATTTTGAGAGCTGCTTATGCAGTAAAAAATTTTGTAGTGCATTTCCTACATTAAGCCCTTAAAACTTTTAGCTTTCTCCAAGTTCTATGATTTACTTGGATTTTCTTCATACTCAAATGTACTGTTTTCTGTGGGGTTTTTTGGGGGGAGTTTTTTTTGGTGGGGTTTGTTTTTTTTTTTTTGGCAACAGGACCATCAAACACCTATATGAATCAATATGGCTTGATTCTATTTTTTTCCCTTTCTCTCCTCCCTTATTAATTTCCAAAAATACTTTTGAGGAAGTGTAAACTCAAAGGTCAGATAACAAAATGAGGTTCTAATATTTTAAATTACAAAGGATACAGTGCAAAGCTACCTACCTTTAAAGATGCTCCACAGCATGAAGATGATGTCAGACTCATCCTGCAGACTTTCTGTGTTACCTGAAAATTAAAAAGGGGAGAAGAACTAAAACAGTTTCATTAGTATCCCCTGAAGTAATTAAACTTCCAGTGTGAGAAGGAACAGATATCTTAATAAAATGAAAATAAAAGGGCAGCAGCAATTGTAATCTGTCTCTCATTTCTGAGCTGACTATGACAGCATGGCAAGAGGGTACTGGTTGTGGCTAGATGCCTTCACAAACCCAGAAGCATCCGCTAAATTAAAACTAGGCACAGCAAATACTTTCCAGACACTTGCTGCAAGGGCCTGTGCATTTCCTAAAATGCTTCCTCCAAATTTGTAATTGTACACAAATGGTTGGCATACACATGCATAGCAAGCCTTCTATATGTGCAGATGGTCTTAGTGGTCTTAATGATGCTTCTTTTTTTTTCCCCCCCCTTAAATTTTCTCCCTTCCTGCACACATAGGTGTAGAGAAACAAGATAAACCAGGTGCCTCGAGTTGCCAAAGAGTGGGTGTGAGTCCACCTGTGCCTGGTTAGGGCAGGCCCCCTATTACCGGGGGGGCCAATAAAGGTGGGACACACCCACAGAGAGAAGCTCACTCCTGTGCGAGGCAATGGAAGTCAGCGGCTCGTGGAGCCTCAGGAGTCAGAAAGGCTCCTCCCGCTACACATAGGAGTGTGGAGGTAGAGGAGAGAGGGAGGCAGAACATGTAACAGAAGTCTCATGTTTGTTAACTGTGCAAATAGCATTCTTCATGTTTTCTTCCTTTCAGGAGCTCATGTTTGCTATTTTAAGTGTCCCAGCAGCTTGCACAGGATAGAAAAATGCCACATAGAAAAGTGTGTCTGGGTCCCACTATATCAGCTTGAGGAGCAATAGCTGCCTCCTGGGAGACACCATCCAGCCCAGCAGTGAGGTGCACTGAGGGACTGCTCATCCACAAGCACTCTTTGGGCAGCCCACAGTGCATTCCATGCTGGCTCCCTTGCTAGGAGTTTTCTTCCTGAAAGAGCAGTCTCTGTTTAAAAGAAAAAGCTTCAAACCTTGGTAACCTCTATGTCAGTACTGACTGTGCAACAAACTCTCTGTAATTCCAGTGAACAAGTGAGAAACACAAATTCACTGAAAGGGTGCTGGGAATGTTTGTCACTGCTTTTTTGGAGGCTTAGTTTTTGTTAGCAGCATCTCTGGCTGTAGGGACTGCAAGCAGCATTCTCAGAAGGGAGGAAAATTTGCATTTCGTAGAAGCAAAGATGGTTTGTGTTGAAAGGTGCCTTAAAGATCATCTAATTCAAATTTACCTGCCTTGGGCAGGGACACCTCCCCCACTAGACTAGGTTGGTCAAAGCTCCATTCAACCTGGCCTTGAACACTATTCCAGGCTGAATCCCCAACTCTCTCAGCCTCTCTTCACAGAAGTGCTCCAGTCCTCTTTATGGCCCTCCTCTGGACTGGCTCCAACAGCCCTGTGTCCTTCTTATGTTGGAGGCTCCAGAACTGGACACAGCATTCCAGGTGGGCTCTCATGAAAGCCATGCAGAGGGCCAGAATCACCTCCCTTGACCTGCTGGCCACCCTTCTTTTGATGCAGCCCAGCATATGGTTGTTGTGGGCAAACTACAAATCACTTTAATAAACAAACTGGTAATATGGTTTCAACTGCTCGTATGCTTGCATGTTGCACATATCTATGGTATCTCCAGGGAACACCATCTAGTAGAAGGCAACTAGTTGAAAATGGGGCATGATGAAGAAAAGTTAAAAAAGTACCACTGCCATTGTCATCTTGCATAGCGTGGCTGCTTTTGCTCCACATCATAGAATGCAGCAAATCTAACCAAATGTGGAAGTTTTGTAAGAGAAAAAAACATATAGTTGAGGCCTGAGCTTTATGTGTAAGAGCAGGCTGCGAGGGAGGTAAATGCTCATTTTACAGGAAGGGAAATTAGGATTATTGAGGTACCAAAGCATGAATAGAAGATGTACTCTCCATTATATCTACTAACCCATGAGAGCTACCACTAGCATCCAGAACAACCCAATTCTCAACTTGGTTTTTAGGTGCAGTTTTCATACTTGTTTTAAAAATGTTTATACAACCATGGTCCTCCTGGGGACAAAGAGTTCCATGTGGCTAAATAAAATAAAAATGAAACAAAACACCAAGAACATTAGCCTTGGATATTTCAAACATTATTCATTTTCATGTTTTGAAATATTATAAAACATGTCCAAAACTGAATAACATCTTTCTAGTCTCCCCTCACTGGATAAAATAAAAATAAGGATCTCATCATAAAAAGTTTTACACCTAATGGCTGTCTTAGGTTAGTGCAGTGGTGTTTTGGAAGCAGGGTGGCCACAAGGATGATTCCTGTGAGAAGCTGCTGGAAGTTCCCACAGTTCGAGTTCTGGTCCTGTGCTGTGGCCAAGGCTGGGAAGATAAGGGAAGCTGGATGAGCCTCTGAGAGCAACATATACAAGAAAGAGAAAACAAAGCTGTAAATAAATAAATACATAAAAAGATCTGGAGAGCAGAGGAGAGGAGGAGATGAGAGCAATACCAGAGTAAAAACATCAAGGACAGTGAAGCAGGAGAGGTGAAGGTACCCAAGCAGAGACTCCCCCGCAGCCCGCAGTGAGAATGCCGGCTGCACCCCTGCAGCCCATGGGGGAGCACGGGGCCTGGAGTGGGGCAGACATGGATCTGCAGTCCATGAAGGATCATGGTGGGGCAGATGTGGATCTGCAGCCGTGTAGGGCCCCGTGTCAGAGGAGGTGACTGCTCCCGCAGCAGCCGTGACTCTGTGTGCAGCCCGGGCTGGAGCAGTCTGTGCCTGAGGGACTGCACCTGTGGGAGGGACTCATGTTGGAGGGGTTCCTGAAGGACTCTCTGCCATGAGAGGGACCCCGCGTTGGAGGGGGGGAAGGCTGTGAGGAGTCCTCCTCCTAAGGAGGAGGAAGGAGCGGCAGAAACACCGTGTGGGGAACTGACCCTAAACCCCCCCTGCCCCTCACCTGTGCTCTGAGGGGGAAGCAGCAGGGAAGGGATCCAGGCCCGAGAAGAGCAGAGGGGTAGGGGAAGGTATGAAGATCTGGTTGTGTTTTCTCTTTCTCCTGGTAGATTAAATTAGTTTGTTTTTTTTTTCTTCCCAAGTTTTGTCGGTCTGTTTGGCCATTACTATAACTGTGGAATGCAAACTTCCCTGCCCTTGTCTCAATCAATGAGCCTTTGGATGGATTCCCCATTCCCTGTCCCACAGTGGGGGTGAGTGAGCAGAGGTCTGCTTGGTACCAGCTGGACCTAAACCTCAACAATGGCCAATATGTATTTATGGCTTTACTAGGAACCCTTTGCTTGTTGAAATGGCCTCAGACAAATGTTTCTTACCAGCTGTCCTTTGGTTCAGACTGAGAACGTGACCCTTGATGTGCTGAGCAGAAGTTGCACATGCACACAAAACATCAGCAGTTTGCTCAGCAAGTTGCCAACACCTCCATATATCTTCTGAGAGAAATCTGAACCATTAAGAACTGTTTCTTCACTGAAGCACCTAAACTGATGCAATGGTTAGCTGCACTGAAATTTAAAGGACTGAACTTTATGGAGCCAATGAAATTAAACTAATTAAATAAAGAAGATGGGCCCAGTCTGAGATTTTCTACTGCCCTAGGTTTTCAAACTACTCTGCGATGGATATCTGCTAGGCCTAATTTTTTCCTGTGTTCATAAATCATCATAGCAGAGAAAACTCCTCACAAAGCTTGTCCCAGATCAGTTCAGCCTTGATATCCACAGCTTCAAGCTTGAAAGGGATGATTAAAGAAACTTTTAAACCTAATTGACTATTAACATGTCAACATAGTTTCAAACCACATTTGCAAGGCCAATGAGAAATTTTAAGCTGCTTTTGAGCTTCTTGAATTGTTTAAAACCTATGTGCACAAGAAAAATAAGCAAAGTAAAAAAGATGTTCAGCAGGACATTTTAGCATCTTGTGCTTGTGAAATCCAGAAATATCATTTGTCTCACTAACAATATCACTGACTGTGTCCAGATAATTCTGGTTAATAAACAAAAGGTAGAAAATGTCACAACTACAAACTGTCAAGGACGGCTCCAGAGCAATCTACTGTTAATACTATAGCACAGGAATACTCTTCTCTAGAATGTCTCTTATCAGAGAAGCCTTTTTGCAGGAAGTCAAAAGCAATAGCATTTTCTGCAAGCATTATATACTTCGTTGCAGCTTCTGCATTGTAGTGTAGGCAGGAAATCCTACCTGCAATAAACCAAAAGCAATAAATGTCTACCCATGATCTGTAGTCATGATTTCACCTGTCCTTGGGGAATATTCCATCTCAATACCAAATCATTAAACTGAAATATAAAATAACATCATAGCTCTTGGCTCTTCTTTTAGCTAGGACTTAAATGAGAGCAGCATTTTAGGGCAACGTGAGCAGCCAAGAACAATTTAATAGTAAACCTGGCATGGGTTTACTTCCAGAGCACCTCAAGTCTCTGGTGTGGCAATTCTCAGACAAGAGATCTCATTGTCACTGTCCCCTGAAAAAAAACAGTCTCACAAAGCAGTTACAGCATGTGATTAATGCTACATAAACTTTTTGTAAAAAGACCCTTGTAAAACAACTGTATATCCTAGGAATAGAGTGAGAAGGGAATAAGTGTCAGTGATGATGTACCCCACTCCTATGACTATTCTTACGATGAAAATTATTGTCTGATGTACAGATATGTCAATGGATACAAATACCTTTTCTCCCTATGAGTGGTAACCTGCTGGTATGTAGAAGAAAATTTCAGGAAAAAATATTCCTGTCTTTATTTAACCAAAGCTGGAAATCCTCACACATCTATATCAGAGCAAATACAGAATTTTTAATACTGCCTTTTATCCATGGCAGAAATATCCTTTTATCCTTTTAATACTTCAGCCTCTTATGCAAGGATCTCAAAAACACTAGAATTAAACATAAGTTCTGTCTCCCAGACATGACTTGGAACTTGTGACCTATCCATTATTTCAGAAATTGAGAAGTCAAAAAAAGGATAGAAGCAGAAAAAATCTTGCCTCTCATCCTTGCTTGAATCAGTAGGACATTACAAAAGAGCCCTAAAATTCCATGAATCTCACCACCACTTGAAGCAGTACTTCATTTCCAGTAGCATGAAGTTTGAAACAAGAGATGTTCTGTAGGCTAACCCCTGGTGTTTCAGAGGACATGAGCATACCTAATAAGGTTGCATTGTACAGAATTCATTGAATTGTGGAACTGTCTGGGTTGGAAGGGACCTTAAAGATCATCTAGTTCTAATCCCCCTGCCATGAGCAGGGACACCTCCCAGCAGGCCAGGTTGCTCCAAGCCCCATCCCACCTGGCCCTGAACACTTCGAGAGAAGGTGCAGCCACAGCTCCTCTGGTCAGCTTGCTCCAGTGTTTCACCACACACACAGTAAAGAATTTCTTCCTAATCTAACCTAAATCTACCCTTTTCCAGTTTAAATCCATTACCCCTTCTCCTATCACTACATGTCCTTGTAAAAAGTCCCTCCCCAGCTCTCATGTAGCCCCTTCCCAGGTACTGGGAGGCTGCTATAAGGTCTCCTTGGAGCCTCTTCTCCAGGCTGAATAACCCAGCTCTCCCAGCCTGTCCACAGAGCAGAAGTGCAGCATCCCTATCAACATCTTTGGGGCCCTCCTCTGGACTTGTACCAACATCTCCATGTTCTCCCTGTGTTGGGGGCTCTAGACACAGTACTCCAGATGAGGTCTCGTGAGAGTGGAGCAGAGGGGTAGACTCAGCTCCCTTGACCTGCTGGCCACTCGTCTTATGATGCAGCCCAGGACATAATTGGTTTTCTGGGCTGCAAACACACACTGCCATCCCACGTTCCGCTTCTCATCAACCAACATGCCTAAATCCTTCTCAAGGCTGCTCTCAATGCATTCTCAGCCTAACCTGTATTTGTGCTTGGTATTGATCCAACCCAGGTGCAGGACCTTGCACTTGGCCTTATTGAATTTCATGAGGTTGGCATGACCACCTCTCTAGGTGGTCAAGGTCCCTCTGGATGGTCTTTCCTCCCTCCAGTGTGCTGTTCCTCCTCTGTAAAGGCACTTTGCAGTCACACCAAGCCACTTCTCAGTCTTCTCTTTGCTAAGCTAGGCAGACTGAGTTCTAAAAGTCTGCCACTACAAGTCATTTCCACCAACCTTCAAAGCACTCATCCAGCCCCATATTTGTACTTTTCAGACTTCTGCTGTTTGTTTCCTATGTTTTCATTTTTTTAAACACCAGCAGCAAAATGAGATGTACTATTTCAGTAGTAGTGGCCCATTTAGTGGTAAAATCCTTTCTTCTTACAAGCTGCTGGTTCATGCCTAGTGCCCATTACCAGGGTAGGGCCCTGGGAGTTCCTGCTACATTGCCCATTTTTCAGGACCCTTATGCCTTCTTCCATGCTGCTGTTTCCTAAGATGTGACCATCCAGTCTGTAGTTATGAAGTAGTTATGACTGCCACTCCTTTACCTTGGATGTGTAACTTACACTTGGTTGTGTTTTAATGCATATGGTGTGAAGAGCCCTAAAAAATCAAGTAAAACTCTATAAAACCTCTAACTCAATAAAGAAAATTAAAAACCTAGTCTTAAAAAATTAAAATCTTTCTACTAGCAGTCTCTTCAGTTTATTAGCTCTAAATACCAAATAAACTATAAAATCTATTATTTTTTACTTTCAGGAAGTTGGATTCCTATCCTTCAACTAAAAGATTAATATTATAGTTTGCAGTAAAGTTGGAAAAAGCAGCAAACAAACTACAGACTTAAGTGTTAAGCACTTAACCAATGAGAGAAAAATATGCCTGAAGAGAATTAACAACATTAATAAGTGAACAACAGATGATAGAATAATTATTGTTTCAGTAAAAAAGGGTCTCTATTAGGACTAAATCCCTCTGAGGAGAGAAGAGAAAAAACCCTATATGCTGTAAGCAAGAAAGTAACCAGCAGCAAAATCATTGCTAGAATCTGATCTTGATAACCTATTCTTTCTTAGATATCTTGCCCATGTACAGAAAAGACATGACTGCAAATTGATAACACAATTATAGTCAAAGGCTATTTATACTTCAGTGAAAATCTTTGCCTTCAGAGACTGTGTGTGCATTGAATTCCAGGTGAAACTCCCAATGCAATTGATCAAGAAACACATTGTCTTCAGCAAAGCTGCATCTGATAAATTTGAGCTTCCAGTTAGATCAGTGGTTTCCCTGGTAGAGACCAGGAATTGAAGGACAACATTGCTTCCTCAGATGATCAACAGTGCTCAGGCAAAGTACAGAGATCCCAGGACTTCAGAGAAAGCTGAACAGCCCCTGGGTTTGCACAGAGCTCATCTGAAGTCACTGGGCTCCCATACTCAGGACTCCAGGGTCTCATCTGAAAGGTGAAAGAAGGAAAAGCAGCTTGCTACACACCTAAGGACTTGTAGCAATCCAGGGACCTGAAAGAAAGGGGAAGGAGGGGGAAAGAAGACCCAGCTCCTGCAACCATGGGCCTCCTCACAGCTGTGAGTTTATACTTTACCCCATGGACTACAGGGTTGGCTACTGGTTTTGCTGGGAAGACTGGAGCCTGGCATACTAAACCCCTTGGGGTGAAGGGAGCTGTTTGGGTTCTGCCCCAAAAAAGTTTCAGAGCCTGGGCTGAGAGACTCTTAGGACACTAAAACAAATCAACTTAAACATTCTGTTCTGTACAACAAAACCAAAAGTTAAATAGTGTGCCAGCAACAAGCTACACTGTTGTCTCCCTGGCTTATGCTCAGTGCAGGTGAGAGCGAATGCCACCCTATACAGCCTTCTGGGATGAGGGCTTGGTGCTTATTTGTTCAATCGTGTGTTTCCCAGACTAGAAAAGAAATCCTAGCTAAGTTCTTCCCGTGTAAGGCAAAAGGATAGCATAGGACACAGAGCAGCCTTTGTTATGTCCCCCATCCTGCACAGACCCAGCCTGCTGCACTGGACATCAAGACTGAAGTAGCTGCACTGACCCCGGACCATCTAAATGCAAATTTCTCTTTCTGAAAAAAAGTACTCGCTCTCCCAAGTCAACTGATAAAACTGGAGCAGTGGAAGCAGTTTTAACCCATAACGAATCAATCCCAGTTAAAAAAAAAAAAAAAAAAAAAGCAAAAAAAAAAAAAAAAAAAAAAAAAGCAAAAAAAAGCTGCAGTACAGCAGTGGCCTCTGAGTCCATCACATTGCACATTGGTAAAAGTAACTTGAGTTTCTTATCCTATGCAAGTGCCTTCATTTTATTAGTCTCCACTAATTCCTTAGCCTGCAAATTCCTAGAATGAGAAATGTCCTGACAGTCTCTTCTGCCCATCATGAAATGCATTTATTACCTCAACATGGGAAAGTAATTTGGTCTCCTGATTTTTAACAGTGATTTCTGAAGGAAGTGTGGTGACTCTTAGCAGAAATTGTCAAGAGTTTTTTTATGCTAAAAGTTTATCAGTGATTCCCCTCTTCAAGCCAGGACATAATTCTTCAAGTTGGATTAATCTATTTTTTCCCCTAAACTAATGCAGAAAATAATATAATATTGTTGGAATTGTAACTGTAATAACTATAAATATTTTGAGATTGATTCTATGATTGAGACATAGTCCCACATAATGGACTGTAAATAGAAACATTGTGGTCTGCAGCTCTGTAGAGTGGATCCTCCAGTCAGGTCATGGTGCTCTGTGTTATAATAATAATAATGCAAAGCAACTGTGAAGTGTGTTTAACTAATCATATGAGGAGTCTTCAGCCCTGAAGAATTTCCAACAGATGTGAGGCCATTTTTGTATTCAAGCTAATCTATACCCACTGCCTGATGTGGGGCACTTCTGTGAAAATGCAGATATTCCCAGTTTGACCCATGGCTGGTGTAACTGTAGTCATTTTAGCAGTCATGGGAGATGGCATCAGCTGGACGTGGGTCTCCGAAAGAGCAGAAGGTAGAGGTTTGAGGGGAAAGGTACAAAAACCTCTGAAGGTACAAAACCTCTGGCTAGTGCCTCCTGCAGGGCTTTTTCTTGACCACCACAGGGTCTCTGTCCAGGTAGTTAAATCATTTAGGCTAATTTTAGTATCTGAAGGGGAAATCTAATTTCAGATCAAGCTCACCTATTACAGATGACATTCCACTGAAACCTACCTGGGGTTTTTGCTGGTGAACCATGGCATCAGGGATTTCTGGGACATGCCCAGAAAATCAGTTGCCCACAGTCTCTGATCAAAAAACTCTTTTTCAGGTTAAACCAAGAGAACCCAGTGAAAACACTTCATCTGGAACAGAAACCAGAAGTCTCTTTTGCTAGAAGATGTTCAAAAGGAGCAGAATTTTTGGCATCCTGACAATTCCCACATCACATAGACAGGGAAAGTGCTCTCAATGCAGGCCTTCTTCTGGATCAGCTTCAGGCTCTTTCCCACCCTTCCACCTGCACTGCTAGCAGCAACAGCAATTGGATACAGCAAAGCCACTGCTGGTGCTTCAGAAAGATGCAGGTTTAAAGCACAGCAGCATTAAACATTAGCAGGGAAAGCCACATCAGTGACAGTGCTGTAATAAAGGTGTTCCCAACAGCCTGCATGCTGGATGATGCTGTAATTACAGCAGGGCAGCAGAGTGGTGCAGCTCCGGCTGTCCCTGACAGCTCTGCTCCCCTGGAAGAGGAGGGCTGACAGCTCAGGAATGAGAGCAGCAGAGCTGGAGGCAGCTTTCCTGGCAGCTGGCCTGCCTGCACTGAGCTCTTACCCAGGCTGGGCTGGTGCATAGGAGCTTTCTGAACAACACATGGAAGCCCAGGGCAAGAAACAAACAAATTTCTCTTCTCTTTGGGAGAAAACAGAATGCTGTGTACTGATTAAATTTGCCAGGCTCTGCTGTGGTATGACGGTGCAGATGAGAGGATGCAGATATACATTCTAGGGCAGCCTGCTTTCATGTTGAAGCATGGGAAGAGTTCTTTCACAAACAATGGCATTAGTAAGTCTGTCTTAGTCCTGCCTAGTCCAAAGAGGTAGTACATATAAAGTATAGCTTACAGGGTTGGTTTTGTTTTACACTAAAAGCAGGATGCAATTTTTAACACCAACAGAAATATAAATATCTCTTCTCTCCAGACCAGAAATAACAGAGATTTTGTTTTCCTGACTCAGGAAAATATACAGAAAAAAACATTGCTAAAACAAATAGAATGACTATGTACTCCCACATATTTTAAAGTATTCAGTCCCCTTCTGACTAGGTCCCATTGATTTCACTGGAAGTGCCTAAGAAGGAGAAATGTACACATGCAGATTTTCACATTATTCTCTTTTAATGTATTCCCTCAGCTTCCCAGGGAATGGAGGTGGACAGAGTCCAGAATATGCCTTTGAACTCCTGGTATTTTATTTGGTGTACTGCAGTATTTCATTATAACATGGCCACAGAGCTGCAGGAAGTTCATTTTGGATCATACCTACAGTCACCTGGGAAATTTCCTTTTATTGTTGTATGCTCAGATATCATCATCATAATCCAAGTCCCTGGGCTGATAAGTGCAAATAGCTAGTGAATATATGTATAGCCTCTCATGATTATCATGCAGCTGTACTGTGCAGTAGCTTTCCTCCATTTACTTTGTCATTACCTGTTTAATGTTCCTCTCTCTTGCTCCCTTTAAAAGGGAAATCTTCTTGACCTTCTTTGGTGTTTCTTCAGACTCCTTCCTCCCCTTCCACTTTCAAGTTCATGCTTCTCCATCAGTAGGGTGGCTTGTCCTCAATCACTTGCTGTCACTCTCCTACCCTGTCTTCATATCTTAGGACTTCCTCCATGTCAACACACCAAGGCAATCTTCAATGCTGACATCTTATATTCAGGCCATGGTGTTAAACAAGAGCACGTATTTCAGAAAGCAGCTGGAGATGCCAAGGTAGTTACTGTCTTTCTGTGACTTAATGCAGTGAAGTTTTATAGTAGGACTTGCTCTCCAACTTCTGATTTTCTGTTGTAGTAACAAATGTGGGATCACGGGCAGAGGGAGGATAGGACACAGAAGTATCTGATTTGTTGGCTTTTTCCTGAGGTAGCACTTACTACTTGGAATCTCTGCTTCCCACACAGATTCATTTGTACCATACTGCAGCCATTGTGGGGAACAGAAGATACAGTCAGTGTCCCTGCACTTTCTCAGCTTAGTCAAAGACAAAAAAACCCCATCTCCATTAACACAGAGAAAAGACATCTTCTTGTGTATCACACGTTAACAACACACTCACTGCAGCAAACGTGAATCTTAAGAAAAACAGCTTTGCACTGCACCCTGGAGGCTGTGCTGTTGGTAGAGAAAACAGGCTTCCTTTTCCCCAGAGGCTTTTCACAGCTAGGAGGGACCTGCATATGTGGGTTTGGATAAGCACTCCTGATAATTCAGAAGGGTATTATGTGAGTAATGGTGGAAAGCCTGTAAAAACAAATATATGTTTTTTTCATTCTTTGGTGCCTGCTTGGAGGGCACCTTACTAAGTGCAGGTATTTTCTTGGACACTTCCAAAACTGTTAAGAAGACATGAAACAGGTATAACATAATCACTCAAAACATGCAGAGGGACAGAGGAGCTGATATTTTAACAATTTCACAGTTTCAGACCACCAGAACTTGGACAGGTGCAAGACTCCTCACTACAAATACACCTCAACCTGGTGCTAATGGCACTGACTTTGCCAACATAAGAAGGAAAGGGGGCTCTTCTATAGGCTGTACATGTGGACAGCTGTAGATAGCACAAAGATCTGCAGCAGGTGTGTTATACTCTGTGTGCTACTGTACAACAGATCTCTTCTTTCAGTGGAGTATTTGAGCAGGTAGCTGCCAACAGAAAAGAATGAAGAATTTATGCTTGTATGTGCTTGAAGTTACCAAGAGCTGAACTGTATTGTGGCCTGGAAACTCCCAACTTTGAAGTGTAAGTGAACAACTCTTCTTTACCCTCAACATGTATATGTGTGTATATGTGTGTATATATATATATATATATATATATATTTACCCTGCCCTTTGCAGCATCCTTTCACAAGGCACAGGCACAGAAGAGCCCAGACAACGAATGAGTGCTTACTGACAACTCCCACTTCAGCTTTACAACCTCACCCTTCAGCACAAACCTGACTGAGCTTCACCTTTTTCACTATCCTGAACTTATCAGTTTCTCAGAATAGCTATGTCCTATTAGAAAATCAAATTTATATTAACTGCTAATAACCCCTAGCTCACTAGCTACCCAGAACTGCTCTTTGTTCCAATGAACTTGTCATTAACCTCCCAGTCCCCTTTTAAAGCCCACCCAGTCCCCTGCTGCTGAGCCAGTTTGCTCAACCCACAGCCAAGGAGGACTGGGAAGGTTAATGGTGCTGCTCACAGCCTTCAGCTCCCTCGCTGGCATGGTGGGAACCCTGCAGCCTCTCATACCACTCACTCCTCTGCCAGAACTGCTCTTTAGCTTAACTTAAATAGCCTTTTTCCCTTCCTGCTGCTAACTCCTCTGAATTACTTATGAAGAATGACCATACAAAGCTCTACAGTCTTTAGCTGAGCTAATTACTCTTGTGCATATTCCCTCACTGGAGAGTGACTGCCCCCAGCCATCACCTTTGCCTCTGTGCCAGGCTGGCCACGTCTTTCCTGGCTGAGAGCACCTGGTATAAAGCAGGGGGGACGTGACCTCTCCTGAGATTTCTGTGACAGCATTAATAAGTCTTGCTCTCTGCAGGAAGTACCTTGCCTAATAGATTTTGTGGTCACCTTTTTTTCTTCACAGCCAACACATCTCAGTGGATCATTGTCACCTTGTGGCTGATAAAACCATGACTTACCCCTCCTCTGTCATTCACAGCTGATGAACTCAAAGAAATTTCCTTGATTAATCCCAAAACACAGAGACCATTACTCTGCTGTTAGATAAATTTCCATTTCTACTTCACGGGTCCTGATGCTCATGCATTTTGCGTTCACATAACTCACTCTGTGGGCAGTGCCTACCAGTCTGGTGTCAACAGTGTGTTGCTTTACCTCCCCACCTTTCACTTCTATCAATAAGTCAAAGAATCATAGAATCATAGAATGGTTTGGGTTGGAAGGGGCCTTAAAGATCATATAATTCCAACCCCTATGCATGGGCAGGGACACCTCCCACTAGACCACATTGCTCAAGGCCCCATCCAACCTGGCCTTGGACACTTCCAGGGAAGGGGAAGCCACAACTTCCTTGGGCAACCTCTTCCAGTGTCTCACCACCCTCAAATTAAAGAATGTCTAATGTCCTAATGTTCCTAATGTCTAATTTAAATCTCCCTTCTTCAAGTTTTAAAATAATAAAAAATAAAGCAGCATAAGGGCAGTGCTAAGGGCTCATTAATTTCCATCCTTGCTGATAGTTTTTCCTCCAAGAGCACACATGACCATTACTCTCTCAGAGGAACAACTGGGCCAACAGCCTTGATCCTTCTTTCTCATACACAGTAGCATGAACATGGCATCTTCTGTGGATGTAAAAACACTGGCAAATGCCAGATCAGACACTTCTCCTGGTGGGCTCCATGCCTGGCTCACTGCTTGCCCTCCCTGGGGCTGTGAACCCAGCTCTGCCTTCCATGGCCAGACCCTGTGGACCTATGGCCCTTTTTTTGAGGGTATGGCTTGGGCTGCGGTTGCTCTCATTTCCCAGGTTCTCCCCTGTCATGAAACCACCAACCCTCACTGTGCCCTGGCTACTCTGCCACAAGCTTGTTATGCTCCTCTTCAATGTTGAAATACTCATGGCAGAAGGAGAGCCCGAGATGAGCTCAGAGCCAGCTTCTGCTTCACCCATGTTTCTTCTTTTGGGCAGAAAAGAGGGATAGAAGGTTTTATCCTAGCCCCAATTACTTAATCCCTTGCTTTAAAAGAGTGATTTTCAGTGATACGAGGAATGTATTTCAAGTGGCCAAGTGAGATGTCTGCATGGGCATCCACATTTCTAAGGCATCAATTAAATTAGATATTGAGAGAGAGGGTAGGGTATCTGTCAGATAGGCTTTTACACTAACTATGCATTTCATGAATGTATGAGTGCTGAACATTACACCAAATATTTCTGCAGCTTTCCTTAGTTCATTCTTAGTAAAAGTACCTCTTATTTTTAACATCTGAAGAATTTCTGATAACTGGGTGTCTTCTTGCTTCATTGTCCACAAAACTGGAAAAAATATTTCTGTGCATTTTTGCATTTTGCTTTTTCCTAAACACCAGTGCCTTCCTTGCTCTCTTTAAACTGTCTAGCCACTGACTTTTGGACATTTTTTCCCCTCTCCTCCCTCTCTGTGTTATCTCAAAGTTGACATGATGACAAAAGCCACTTAAGGACAGCAGCTAATAAGACATCTGCTTTCCCCTAGTGAGTGTGAGGGGAGGCTTGCAAGGCAGCAGTCAGATGCAGATTGGTAATAAGATACATTTCCTTTTGACTCCAGGTCACTGCCTCACCTCGGATCCTTGTCAAAAGTGACCATAACTTGTTACCTACCTGTAAATCACTAACCGAGGAAAATGAGCTGATGCTTTTGCTTTAAGTCCTGTTGACATCTATCTATACCACAATTAGCCAAAGTAGCCAAGATGGAGCAACTGGAGCCAGCTGCCTCCTCAGCCCATGATGGGGGTCCAGCAGGTCAGAGGAAAAGCAGCCTGTGGGGCCAGTGGTGGGCAGGCTCACTGGCTGCAGGACTCCAGCACCACCAGTGCCACAGGCTAGAGACACATTTTGATATAAATAAAAATAGCAGTTAAGCAAGGCAAATTTGCACAAGGTTCAGCTTTCTTGTTGTTTCTAGAGAGCCACTGAGAAAAAAAATCAGTGCCCATTTAGTAGAGTATATGTTAAGTAAGGGTAAGCTAAAGAAAGGAAACTGTAGAATAAAATACAATAATTTTCAGAGTCCTTGGAGTCATAGCATAAAGGGTTTAGTGGTTCACTGTTACTCTGCAATGTATGCAGCCCTGGGCTTTGTGTGGCTTTTAGCTGCCTTGTTATTTGGCTGCACATATATTATGCCACAAATGCCAGCCAGCTGTGCTTCATTTGCAATATAAAACATTATCTATTACATTTCTACTTTCTGTACCTTAAGATATGGCATAGGTAAGATTTCAGTCAACAGGAGTTTTATTAGCAAGTGCTGCTAAATCAGTGAAATAGGGAATGCTGTCAGGTGGTCAACATTAGCCTCTTTCCCTACATATAATTATCAATATCTTTTTCGATTTCATGTTGTCACAATTGCTGTATTATGTATATGGATCACTGTATTTGTTTGAAGTCTGTATGGATGTCAGAATGTAACCAGAACTTAATTCCAGTAAAAGAGCATATTGAAGACCTCCATTTCTGGTGATTAAATCATACATTAACCCAAAAGGACAGAAGGTCTGACCTCGCTATCAGATAGTTAATGATTGTACTTCCTATTGTCTCCTAATATTATCTTGAAAACAGCTATGTCAGGAGGGCTAGAAATCCATCAAAGCACCTTCTGCTTTCTTTATTTTCAAGCATTCATCTGTATTATATGATCAGAGAAGGACATGGAAATTTTAATTAGCTGAATTATCTATTAGATGTAAAAATTAAGTCAAAACCCTGCATTTTTAAGGTCAGTTCTCAGTCAGGCAAATCTCAAAATATTTCTAGGATGAACATTTGCTGGAGAAATTATTTCAGAGCAGAACAGGAGCAAGCAGACCAAAATGTCCCACAATTAGTAGAAAGATATTTATTTCAGGAAACTCTACCATGGGAATTCCACTTTGGTGGAAAGAGCACAGGGAAAGAGCCACCTCAAGTTTTCCCCTGATCCCTGACCAGTGGGGCCAAATCACAGCAGGTGCTCAGGGAGGGATGCCAGCAAAGGGCAAACACAGCGAGAACCTTTCTGTCCCTTCAGCCACCAGAAACAAAAAAAAGAAAAGACATCTGTTGTCAACCTATATGAGACTGTTATTCAGTCTTACTGGTGCAACATGAAATGCATTTGGGTCTTTTTGCCTGCATCTGATTCAGTGTCATGGCTGTCCCTGTTCCAGCACTGGCCATCTCTCTGTGTGTGTGCGTGTCCATGCCATAGCCTGGCTCCTCGGGGCTTATCCCAACAACAGCCTTACCCACACGCTTCACTAGTCAGGGTGATGCTAAATAAATGCTGAGGGTCTGAAAACCTGGCTTTTAAGGCACTGCTCAAAGCCAAACCAGTTAAAGGGAAAGGGGGGGAATTGTTTGTCTCCTGCCTGGTTAAGGCTATTTGTAAAAATGAGCAGAAATAATTGAAGATTTTATAGCCTGGGATTTTCGCACTTGGAAGTCAACCCTTCTTAAACTGGGGTAGTTTTTTAGCTCATAGCTCCTAGATGTATTCCTTTTTACAGGATGTTCTTTGCTGCAGCCAGGGCACCAAGCAGCAAAACCCCCAAAGTCCTGATGGGCTGTGGAGGTGAAGCAGGAGCCCACCTCACCCCTAGAAAATGCCCATGGTCTGAAATGGGGTGGGCAGGGAGGCTAAAGGGGAGCGTGGGGGCTGGGGCACCCATTATGCAATGGGAGAAGCATGGAGGCAGCGTGGGAGCAAGTGTTCCAGCTACTTCCCCTCCTCCCCATCCAGCCAGTTTTACAGATAACATGGGAATGAGGATAGCAAGGAGCTGCAGATGCTGCCCATCCTCAAACATCTCCCCTACAGCCTGAGTGCCTGGCCTAATTTCACCATGTGCCTGGTCCCATCTGTATCCACTGTCTCACACACAGGCATGCATAAAAAAAAATGACATTGCACATATATTACACCAGAATACCTATTTTATATCTCTGTGCAATATTAGTTATGCCAGCTCACAAGTAGTTGTGCTTGCTCTGAAATAGGATCATCTACTCAGGAAATTTCTTGAAGATTAATTGGGGATATAACCTCCCAGTGCAGCCAAGCCTTAAGCATAGAAGTGGGAATGAAGCTAACTGCTGTGCTACTGCTTCTGGCTCCTCTGTGCAGAGCATGCCAGAATTTGTCCTCAGGCCATCAAGAAAGAGAAGATGCCTGCACATCACCCTGGCATATCTTTGGCTTGGCCACTTCTGGAGAATTTAAGCTGTTGTTTAATCAAGGTGCTTTTAAAAATGGATACAGTGTGATAAAGTGGTGATTAATCTTCATTATACCCCTCTGTGATCATCACAGCAAAGAGCTGCACTTATGTGTATGCTTATCATCTCTTCTGAAAATTTTACTGGTAAAGAAGGACTTGATTGGGGATTAGATATTGTCATCAAAAGCCCTTTTTTGTTCACATGCAGCAAAAAGGAAGGACTCGCTTTTGAGGGAAAAGGGAAGTAAAAGGAAGGCACAATTGCAGGGCAGTTATCTCTGACATTCATATAATATAGTGCATATCCACATGTGACATTTTTGCTGAAGATAAAGAAAGGCATCGATTAAAAAAGGTTACAGGAGTTCTTCAGGCATGAAGTCATCTCCAGGCAGCAGAATTGCTGCAGTTTATAAACAGGTTCTCTTCTCACCCATCTGCCTTCGTGGACATGGGGCACCATTTAACCCTTTTGCTTGCTAACATTCCTTTAATGCCCAGCTTTGATTTTCCTCTCTGTCAATAGCATTAAAACAGGAAATTTGGCCAATTTAGGAAAGGTGTTTGCAGCCTCTGCCCTTGACATCTTGACTTCCCACAGAGGAGAAGGACTCTGCACCAAGAAGATGGGCATTGCTGTGGGGAACTTTGTGTCCTGTGTTCTGGGAAAGCACGGCTGGTGATTCTGAGGAGCCTTGTTCTCTCCCCCCTGGGTGTGACTTTCTGTGAAACTGTTGGACAGATGGACAGAGGATGCAGATGCAAGCAGAAACAACAAGGTGAGGACCACCAGTTGAACTCAGTTCCAGTTTTGCTTACATGAAGAAGTGAATTCAAAGCCTCTCCCCAAACACCCATTCCACCATCTACATCAGTAGCAGTCACTTTGCTTTCTGTTTTTCTCTGGTGTTTAAGCACTGGGATTGACTCGGGACATGTCTCTGGGTGCCTTTTATTTCTACAGGTATGGCACCCAAAACATTTTTTCCATCAGCTCAGAGAACATCATTCTCCAAAAAAGCAGTGCAGGCATCCTCCCAGTCCCTAGGCCTAGCAGATCTTGCACAGCCAAGGTTTCTCAAGATGGAAGTCCAGGTAAAGATGAGCAACCAAATTGCTGTTGAATAGCTGGCAGTATGCAGATATACTCCGGCAGAGAGCTGGAGGTCTCTCTGTTTCTCTCCCCTTGCAGTGCTAACTTCCCCGGGTTGGTGTGAAGCATCAGGCAGTCCCACTTCATGGCTTGCTGTGGCAAACAGCTGTGTTTTACAGAATGCAACACTCCTGAGAAGGGGTGGCCATGTAGCAGTGCTAGAGATGCTTTTGCAATTTCTGGACATCATCGTGGGCTTGCCAAGAGCACAAAAGGCCTGGGAGCAGAGCTGCCTCCTCTCTGGATTCCTAGTTTGCCTTTTAATGCTTGCAAATGAAATTGTCTCTGTCACAAGATATAAAAGATGCATGATGACACCAGCATATTCCAGCATATTGAACTGATTATGAACCAAAAAGAAATGGTAGCCATGTAAACACAGACTGAATGCTTTTATATGGCACGTGGGCAATATAGACACAGCATACTCCCCAAAGCAGATAAAAATGAAATGTAGTGATTGTGAGTTTGTGAAGTTCAAATTTTATGTCTTTCACAATATTACTTTGCAGTGTGCAATTAGGAACAACTTGTCCAGAGCAACCACTTTCTTGCCTGCAGGTGTGGGAGCAGCCACAACAGATTTGCTTTCAGAGGCAGCATCTTCTGTGCCTATTATATTCTATGTTCTCTATATATATATATTCATATATGTGAATATGTATTCTATTATGCATAGAACCTAGAACAAGGAAAGTTTTATATCTCTTACATCTGAAAGGAAACAAATACATTGTGCATTGTATAAGCCTGTTTAGCTGGAGTTGTACAACACAGTGTTTGCTACTGCAAGCAGAGACACAGGCATTTGTTGCTTGCATTGCCATTTGAACCCAGCTACATTTTTATTGAAAAATCTTTTTTATTGCCTCTTGCAGGTGCTGTTTTCCCATGCTCTCTTAAATGCATCCCTATATATCTTTTTGTCTTCATTCCTGAAGACATTTTACACACACATTACCTTCTGCTTGCAGAAGCTAAAGATGTGGAACACTTCTCCTTCACCTACTCTGGACAGCCTATTCCTGTTTTCTTCAATTCCAGCAATTCTTATTGAATTAGGAGTATGAGTAAGAGTGGCAGGAGTGCATCTAATGACTCACAGCTGCAAAAATGTACAGCCACTTAAGAGCTGCTTAAAAGCCACTTTTGTGAGTGTGAGAAAGTCACACACTTTCAACATTCCTCTGACTCCTCGCTTAAGGAAACGTGGATAGGTCTGCGGAGAGGCTGAACAAAAAGCTCCGGGGAAACGTGCAGATATCTGCTCCCTCTCCTGGTAAAAAGGGCAAAGCACTGGTGGAGGGAATCCACCCCTTCCCCGTCCCATCCTTCTCAGCTCCGCCCGCCACCCCCGCCGCGCCGCAGCCTGCGCAGCCCCAGTGGTCGCGGTGCGGAAGAGCAGGAGGGGCTCCTGCGCTCCATCCTCCTCCTCCGAGGCTCCGTGGTGAAAGAAGAAGGGGACAGAAGCAGAGATGTGAGAGGTTAAGGCTTGAGGAGTATCTCTGCAAAGCTGTGGCACTGGGCGGTGGGAGTTCCTGAGGGATGGAGGAGGGACGGCCGGGCAGGAGGGAGTGTTTTGTAACCTGCACTGAGGTAGTAGGCACCAAGGATTGGTATTTTGGGATAGTCTCAGTGGCCTGCTGAGGAGATTAATCAGAATTAGTGGTGGAAGAATATTTCACCTTTAATGTGCATAGATGGGTTTGCTACTGGTTCCACTCTCCTCGTAAAGCTTTCTCCTTACAGGGCTTTTGGAAGTTTGGAAGTTTGGGAACCCTTACCAGTCTAGGTGTCTGCATACAGGATGACTGGATTGATTGATTTGCCTTATATGTGATAAGCTCGTGCTGCTGATCACTGGGAGAACAATTCCGTATATATGTAAGTATCACATTCACAGTCATTTCTGGAACACCTACTGCTTTAGTATCTGAATTCAAGGGGGGGAAACTAGTAACTAGACAATGATTTATTGTCCCAAACACTCTAAGGAATAATATAGATAAATTCTGAGAATTAATCAAAGCTGGGAAGACAAAAGTAACTGCAACATCACGGAAATGTTTAGTACTGTAGCTGTAATGGTTCCAAAGATTCAAATTAAATGAAAGAGAAACCATATGGTAAAAAAAAATAATTAAAACCAAACATTAAAAAGGATTTATTTGGTGGGGCTTGGCTGTATAAAACTTCTGGTCAATACCAACTCAGTCTTCATGAGGCTTTTGTGGTGCATAAGTGGGCCCACACTTGTGCCCTCGAGGACCTGATGGGCAGCTCACACATAACCTTACCTTCTCCACACACGGGCAAAACATCTGTCTGGAAGTCTGTGCACCCAGTCTGTTCCCTGGCTGCCTAACCTCTAGCTTCCTTGGTGACAAACAAGTGAAACAGAATAGGGGTCTTGCACTTTTAATAGAAAAATGGGTGTAGCAGGTTAACAGAAATACCACTCAGACATGATTCTTGCACCACAGGCTGGCTTCTGTCTTGATTGTAATGTGTTAAAGATTGTATCATACTGTCTTGGCACCATAATGGTGTGTCAAAATATGTTATCATGGTAAAACTGTTTCCTGTTGGGACCTACACTCAGCAGTCTGGCTGCACTGGGCAAAGTACCTAAATGTTTGTTTAAAATTATACTTATGACCTACTGGTTTCAGTGGGACCAAAATAAATCCCGAATGCTTTGCTGCACTCAGAATTCAGGCTGCATCTCATAAGCATCACCCATCACAGCTGAATTCAGTGGAAGCAGAGGGAATTTGTCATCCAGTGGGAAAAATAGCATTTTATGAGGTATGATCTTAGTGAAACAAATGATGTATTGTTTCTGGCATGAATGAAAGGGAGAAGCACAAGGCACAATATATGTAGTTGAATAAAAGATCAACACACTGGAACACAGAGGTTATATTAGGAAAGCTTCCACATTTTGTGTATCACTAATATACAATATAGCTATAAAATGCAATTTCTGGAGGCTAGGAGATTATCAGAGTTAGAAGAGTAAACTTAATAAATAGAGCAAAGAAAGCATGAATGTTGGTTTGGATGTAATATATTTAGTAGTAGTTGCATGTTACACAATACATAAATAGAGAAACCATTCAGGAACAGTTATGTTTCAGAAAATTAAGGGATTGCAAGCCCACAACATTCCTATTTGTTCACTATATTAGCAAGCTGCAGATATCTGTATAATATGTATTTGCTTTACAGGTGACCTTTTTTTTGCATGGGGTCGCTTGTTCATCCTTTGCTAGTTCATCTACAGGGCCTGGTTCTGCTGGATAGTTTTTGCACTCTGAACTGATGTCTGGAAGAAACTCAGCTGAAACCACAGCTTTCATTATACTGATGACATCAGGCTGGAAAGGAACCATGACAACAATGTTAGCCCTACAGCCATCCTGAAGCACTAACTTTCTGTTCTAGACTGACTTATTATGACTATGCCCATGTCCTTCCCACTTCAGAAAGAAGAATTCAGTATGACCACATCAGGAAAATACTCCAATTGTAAAGCCACTAGTAAGCATTTCTGCTGTTTCAATTTGTATAATTTGTACTGTGGAGCTATGAGAAAGTGTGGACTGGAGCCTTAACTCATGTGTGAAAGACATGTTGTGAAACTGAGTAAATTTGAGGAATAGTAAGGCCACACCTGCAGATCACTGTGTGAAGGTAACCAACAGAAAAGAAAATAACAAGACTCTTCAGTATTTTTCTAGTTTTTTACCATTCTAGTGGATGGAAGTTATACACCAGTTTATATTTGGGGTACTGTCTTGTTTCTGTTCCTGTGTCACTATAAAATTAAAGATATCATCTGGATTGAGTAGAACAGGTGAGCTTTGGACTACAAAATGAGTCTGTCATGAGATAGTGAGGTTCAACTGGCTGTGAGTTTATGGGAAATGAGCTGTCATCTACTGGGACTGTAGAAAAAACTATGAGCAAGGCTGACCCTTAATGGCTAGCCTGATTTTTGTAGTCAGATGAACCAGGGGAGATATAAAGAAGGGAACGTCATGAGTTATGTTTCACATGCTTTTATCTTAAACAGTGGCAGGAAACCTTGAGACTGACTCTCCTTTCATGAATCAGTGCTTTGGGTAGGTTGAGTTTCCCTGCAGTCAGTCAGGAGTCACCAGCCTAAAACCTGCTATGGGCCTGCTGAGCCAGACCTGGGGAGGGGGGGGTGTTCAAAGGGGGCTTTAGGCTAAACATTAGCACCACCTGATACAGTATATCTCCTCTGGAGCAGGGTGAGAAGATGCCACAGACCGTGACCATCACAGATGTACCCAGCTGTATCCATCCAACAAACCTCAGTGAAGAGCAAGGCCACAGGGAAACACAAATCCTTTAGCAGCCTGAGCCACACATTCTCTGTGCAGTTCATTTCCCAGTGCTATCACTCACAAAAAAATCGTCACGCTGATTTAAAAAGCTGCTGTCTCTGGCTGTATGTAGGCTGTTCCATGTGTGATTCAACACTGAGCTCTTCACCCACAGTAGTGGGAATTAGTGTCCCATTTTTCTGCAAGGAAGTTTTAACATTACCCACTGGTTAAAGAAGACAGCACACACATTAAGGCCCTCAGCCCTGCAGACAGTGACACACCTGCTTCACTGCCTCGGAAATAAGTCTTGCAAAACCAGTAGGACTTGTGGTTATTTTCCAGAGTGCCCCTGTGCCTGTAGGACTGCAGCTTGTGTCTTTTGCCAGGAGAGGAGCCATCATGCTGCATACAGGTAAAAACCACAGTCACCCACTGATAGACACTGGATGAAGCTGGGGTGGGTTTTTTTTGTGAATGAAGGTTCTGTCCTGGAGACCCACCTCAAGCAGAGAGGGGGGAGAGAGGAAATATTACTAAACATGCATTCCCAAAGGCAAACAAAGGGCAAATGCATCTTTCCCTACAGAAGACACATGAATAAAGTGGCCTGGAAAGCACCAGACGCTGCTTGTTAAAAACTGGCATCCCCTCAACACAGCTACCAGTGATTTTTTAATTAAAAAACATTACGATTCAGTATAAATGTCTTTATGGGTTTCACACCACATTAAAAGGAGTGAAAATTTAGTACATCCCCAATAGCTTAGTTTTCATCCTTTGACAGCTGTTAACCAGACTGAAGCACTATTAGTTCAATTTCTCATGCTGTAAAAATATTTGGATATAGAAATGTTGCCAAATTTTTCCTTCTTGTTTCTAGTTTCCTCTCAGAGTTGGTTAGATTGTTTTGACAAATCGTAAGTGTAACTAGCACAGCATCTTAACACAAATGCTGGTTTCAGAGCCAAGCCTCTAGGTTTACTAAACAGATTTGAAACTCCAAGTAAAAAGACACAAACCTTAATTACAGCACTCCTAAGAAAAGTTTCAGGGTCATCAGGGCTTGAATATGTTTCTGCTCTAGAAAAAAATTAAGAGTTGCTTGTGGGATGTCAGTATCTGTTTCAAAGAGAGGCTCTCCCTGCCACGGTCAATAGATGGTTTATGAAAAATAGATATTGCATGCTAATGAAAAATAGATATTGAATGCTAATGCTAAGCCAAATCTGGTTTTACCTTGTGTAGACTATAGATGGGAGAATGTTGTTCCTAATCATCAATCTCTTCAGTCTTTATCATCAATTATCTGAGGAAACTTCTGTGCTATCTGTGTGTCTTCTGGAATTCATAGAATCATAGAATAACTTAGGTTAGAAATGACTTTTAAGATCACTGACTCCAACCATTAACATAGCTCTCCCAAGTCCACCACCATATTTTTACACCTCTTTTCAATACCTCCAGGGATGGTGACTAAACCATTCCCCTGGTCAGCCTGTTCCAGTGCTTGTCAGCCTTCTCAGAAAAGCTTGTCTTAATATCCAATCTAAGCCTCCTCTGGGTCAACTTGCGGCTCTTCCCCCTTGTTCTATCACTTGTTACTTGGGAGAAGAGACATCACTATGACCTCCTTTTGGGTAATGGTAGAGAGTGATAAGGTTTCCCCTCAGCCTCCTTTTCTCCATACTGAACAATTTGAGGTCCCTCAGATGCTCCTTATAATACTTATGCTCCAGATGCTTCACTGGCTCAGTTTCTCTGCTTTGGGCACGCTTCAGCATATCAGTGTCCTTTAGTGAATGGCCCAAAACTCAACAGGATTTTTTTGTCAGGGATTTGGGTGTTTACTTTCCACACCACACAAAGAATAGGAGTGTCAATAAGGATATTTGTCATGCTTTAGACCCAGCTGATACCAACCATATCTCTGCCCACTCATCCCCTACTGTGGGAGTGGGGAATCCACCCAAAGGCTCATTGATTGAGACAAGGACAGGGAAGTTTGCATTCCACAGTTATAGTAATGGGCAAACACAGACAGACAAAACTTAAGGAAAAAAAATCCTAATTTATCTACCAGGAGGAGGAGAAAACACACCCAGATCTTAACATCTTCTCTCACCACCATCCCCCCCCTCTGCCCAGTCCCGGAACCCTTCCCTGCTGCCTCCCCCTCAGGGCACAGGGAGGGGCAGGGGGGGTTTAGGGTCAGTTCCCCACACGGTGTTTCTACCGCTCCTTCCTCCTCCTCAGGGGGAGGACTCCTCACAGCCTTCCCCTCCTCCAACGCAGGGTCCCTCTCATGGCAGAGAGTCCTTGAGGAACCCCTCCGACATGAGTCCCTCCCACAGGTGCAGTCCCTCAGGCACAGACTGCTCCAGCCCGGGCTGCACACAGAGTCACAGCTGCTGCGGGAGCAGTCACCTCCTCTGACACGGGGCCCTACACGGCTGCAGATCCACATCTGACCCTCTCTGTGATCCTGCACCCGCTGCAGCTCCACATCTGCCCGCCTGTGAGGCTTCCCGGCAGCTGACAGAGTGATCCTTAAGGGGCTAAAAATCCACCTCTACCACACTGTGCTCCTTCAGGGCCTGCTCCCTCGCGCTCCTCCATGGGCTGCAGGGGCACAGCCGCCAGCTCACCACGAGCTGTGGAGATACCTCTGCTCAGGCACCTTGGTTTGGTCTTGGCTGGAGGCAGGGACAGAATTTGAACCAGGGGAGCTTCCAGCAGCTTCTCACAGGAGCCACCCCTGTGGTTCCCCCTGCTTCCAAAACACCACCACACTAACCCAAGACAGTGTTCTTCCTATAGCTAAAAATCCTGGAGAGGCCTCATAAAATGAGCAAACAACAACAAAGCAAAGAGAAAACAAAGCTGCTGTGTCCATCTTAATCATAAAGAGTGTTACAGCTGCCAAGCATTCCCATTTTCATTTGCTGGATAAGAAAAGGGGTCCTGTTTTTCCATGAGTTTCAGAAAAAGCATCATCTTGGACTTCATCTTGTCCAAAGGCTTTCTGCCCAGGAGCAGATGACCCTGATCAGCCACCTAAAAACAGGCCCTGAGCAGCAAGCAAGGTGGCAGTATTAATGCACTAAACCCAATAAAGCTGATTGATGCAAAACCAGGCTGAAATAACCCTGGTGCAGCACTGTGTAAGGAGGGTGGCCCTGTGGCAGGGACCCAAGGGGTGCCTGTGCCCATCACAACACCAGTCCCTGCAGGGCCCCAGCCCACAGGTGTGTTCCCCTTCCCTGCCCCACTCAGGTTCTTCTTCACATCTGCCCCAACCAGCTCTAGCACTAAGAGTAGTGGACCAGGTCACACAATAAAGTGACCTCTGGCAAGCTCCATGTATGAGGCATTGGCCCCCATATACTCACATGAATTAAGATAGAAACCTATTTTTATTTTCCTAGGCTTATTCATATAATTAATTAATATCTCAATCAGGCAAGAGCAGGCAAAGACATAACAGTATTTCAGTGCATTCCTTGGGGAAACACTGCACAGTGACAGCACAATTAATTTAGGCAAGATCCATTTAGATAGCAAGCTAATTTTAATGGACAGAAGCAAAGGAGAGAACCATTTTCTCAGAAAACTACGGAAAATTCCAAGTTTCCTTTCCCCTCACCTGTTGTCAGTGTCCACTGAACATGCTTTTCTTTGAAGGCAAAGACACGAGAAAGCATAGAAAAACTTCAGTTGAATTTCTGCAGGTTTCTGAGGCATTTGGGCCAGCTAACCAATGAGCAACTCATTAGTGCTTTACCGGATAAGAAAATCTGTCCCCCAGCTCATCTACACATGGAAACTGCATCGAAGCCTGAAATAACACAACAATGCCTGGCTTAACTATATTAAAATCAGTTATCTTATGTCTTGTCAGCATCAGAAATACAGCTTGCCAGAGCTAAGTCAATTAATTTTTTTTTTTTTTTTTTTTTTTAGCATGCCTTGCAATGGTCTGACTGAGGATAGGGGAAAAAAAACAAACCTCAAAGTGGCAAATAATCCTCATCTAATTTATACACAAACTAGGTTACTGTAAAGTTGTCCTTGTCACCGAGTGCCAAAGTGCAGTATGCAGTTCTTGCCTCCCTGTGGGTTGCCATCTGCTATTACATCTCCCTCTCCTTCCTTGGTCTCCCTGTTGGGGTAATGTTGGATTGTCAGAGGCTTTGGCAGGTAATGGAGGAAAAAAAACCCGAAACCATCACCACTGAGTTTCCTATGGGCCAGTGCAGTCTCCTACTGATATTGCTGCAATCTCTGCCTGCAGGAAATGAAGTTGAACAGACCTTGTGCTGCTCTTGGGCTCTGTCCCTGAATTGCTGTGAAACAAGTGCACTGGGGAGCTGCTCTCCAGCCCTGGAGACAGCATTTTTGTAGTGGTATGTTCTGTGTTCTCTCACAGCACTGCACCACTGAGAGACTTCGTGGCATTGTAGCAAAGCAGGGCTTTTAAAGTTGAACAATGCCTCTTTGGGGATTTAAACATTGCTTCCAGTTTGTGTTTGCAACAACTGCATCTCTCAACAGCACATGGGAGGCTGTTTATTGTAGTGTGGAATTCTGCCTGTGCTTGCGCAGGATGTTTCTTATACCAAGCACAGATTAGGCTCCACTCGAGGAGAATTTAGTTTAGAAATCATAAGGCAAAATGTGATCCACTAAATGCCATGCAACAACCAACAAATCAGATACAGAGCAAAGATCTGCGTTCTACCTCAACACTTTACTTGCATCCCAGGCTGTTTTTGTAGCAAACTATAAAAGAAAGTCCCAACTGCTACTGACCAAGATCATGCATTCTCTGAAATACAAAGCAGATTTTAGAAGCTGTTACAGCTGGCCCCAGCTAGAGGCTTTATGTGAGAGGAAATTTCTCTGGTCATGGATAAAGAGCAGCCCTCTGTTTGCCCAGGAAATTTCTCCTGTAGCCGTTTCAAAACCTCTTTACATCCAGATGGGTATTTGCATTCCTGGCAATTTAGGAAAATTAAGCAGGACACAATGTAGGCTTACCTACTTTATGAAGTGTTATAATTTATTTTATGCTTATGCAAGACAAAGTGTGAACCTTCTGGACAAAGTCTATTCTGTGAATGCCATGACATTCATGTCAAATGTAAGGCATGAACACAGGGCAAAGGAACCATTCAAGAGAGTCTCTTTTATTCATACAGTTTTATATCTGACATCTTTTAATTCCTGTAACACATTACAACACAGGGATATGAAGTATAATGAGTTTTTCGGCAACTTTTTCTTTAACCTATATTTCATTCTATTTTAAGCCTGTAAAAATGTAAGTTTAAATGAAATAGCCATGTCTGGCTCTTTGGAGTTAAGTAGGCAATTAATAGAAACCAGTGCAATCTAAGCACCCTGACTCACATTCCCTGAGGCGAAGAACTGCTGTGGTTTAGGATGCTCTATTTTGCAGATTAGTTCTCTTACAGCAGCAGCAGCAGCAGCAACAAAATGTTTGCACCTCAGCCACTGCAACACCAGGCCAGATATATCACTGTAAAGTTACCTTCACCAGAGGTTTAAAACATTAACCCCACTCCATACCATGAACAAATGTTTTCTTCTTCCAGGTCCTCCACAGAAGTGTTACTTCTAGACACTGGGACATGGTTGCCATTCAGGGACAACAGGACTGGATTTGGCCAGAATTTCCCTGGCGATGCTGTGCAGCTGGTAGGTGCTGGCTGTCATGATCCATGGCAGGTACTTGCTCAGTACTTCTGGCAGAGCAGGGATCAGCAAAGGGAGGGCAGTTTTTTCTCCAAAGTCCACTGAATAACTGTCCATCTTTTCCACATAAAAGGCACTTAGCCTCATCAGTGCACTGAAAGGGAATTTTTCTTGCATCAGCCCCTGCCCCACAAAACTGGTTTATTCTACCTGAGGTATAAAAAGATTTCACACTAAGTTGCATTAACAATTATTTGCCATGACAGGATGCAGTGCTATTCTTTCAGAGTCATTCAGGCAGTTTTACCCTCGACAATGTATATAGATCTATCTGTCCTATGGCCATAAGACTTCACACAAATCTGCTAGGCACTCAGCTTTAATACCCTTCACATGAGGTTACTGGTTCAGCTTCAGTATTGCTTAATCAAAGAGAAATAAAGCTCCAATCACTTCCAAACTTCTGTTTCAGCTGACAAAGACTTGGTCTGCTTTTCTTGAGTATCCTAATTAATAATAATGAAATAATGTAAGAGGATCTACTATATCTGGACACCTTTTTTTTTTTTTCCTTTCTCCAAAACGGGAACTCAGTAACGCTTGGAGTTTTATTTGTCACCGAATTACTTTTTAATTGGAACTGACTGCCTGAACTGCTACTTTTAACTTCAACTCTCCTTTTATGCAGTTTAGGGGAAAAAACTTTTACCATCACCACCAACAGCGCTGCTATGTCTGCTGTGACAGACTGTAAGATACTGGAATCCATCCCTGGGTAGGGACACATTTAATATGCATGGGTTAGAAAACTGACTGGTGTTGTTGTTGCACCTTCTCTAAACTGACGAAAATAATCTTGGCAAGCTTGGTCTGTGCCAGAAGCAGGATGCAGAGGGACAGGCAGCAGTCTTATGAAGACAGTATCAGGTGACAATGATCAGTAATTTGCCATGTATTTTTGTTCCCTGCACCTCTGCCCCACAGAGGGCACTGAGCTGAGCTACTGCTGGGTGCTACAGACATCTCTGCCTGGGCTGTGAAAGATCAGTGGACCTTAGCACACAACAATAAGATTAACAGAGACAATTTGGGAAATCTGCTCTGAAATCTTCTGAGGGGTTGAAGATTAAATGGCTACTAGACAGCCAGAAATGCTGGAAGTCTGTTGAGAAAGGCGAGCATACTTCTACCTGCCCTGCAAGCAGCAGTTTCTAAATGAGCTTCCAGAAAGAGGTTAAATGGAAAGAGCTGCATTGACACAGATGTAAGGGCTCTTACAGAAACATTGCTCAGTGGCCAAGGGGAACAGATCAATCTTCTGATGAGCCAGCAGTGAAAGATCTACTGTTGCTTCATGTTTCTATGGTTTGAAAAAATGCAAGAAGCTTTAATGCCATGTGACAAAAAGGAATTACTTGGAGTAATGCCTTTGCTGGTTACAGTGTAGGAAACATATTTATTAGCATTTTCCACTATTGGTACCTAGAGCATTTTTTCCTGCTGTCTTTTGGGGTGCAGTCTCTCTGTGGTGTGTAAAATAAGCATCTCTCCTAAGAAGACTGATAAGATCCTTTTTTACTTGGTAGCTGAATTATATCCTTTGTAATGTTGTGTGAAATGTTAGGACAATTTTCATGTGATTTCCAATCAAACTCATAAGAAATACCTTATTCAGGAAAGTCTCTCTCTTTTGTTCTCTGCAGATGTCTGCTGTTCTGCTGATGATGGGGTTAAATGCAGAAGTAGCCTCTGCCTTCCAGTTTGGGACAGGCCTGGACCTCAGTGCAGGCTTTGCAAGAAGTACCAAAAATGGAGAATTGAGGGAAAAATGCCTAAATTCCATATACACAGGCCAAAGATGATCTTCTTCCAGATTGTTCAAGAAGGCAAAGTGCAAAATTGGGCACTTGGGTCAGCACAATTCCAAGAACAATTACAGTCTGGGTGGAAAATGGATGGGAAAAAGCCTTGGGGAAAAGGACTTGGGGGTCATGAGAAGCTCACCATGAGTCTTCAATGTGTTCTTACAGCTCAGAAAGCCAACTTATCCTGGGCTGCATCAAAAGAAGTGTGGCCAGCAGGTCAAGGGAAGTGATTCTGCCTTTCTACTACATTCTCATGAGGCCCCACCAGGAGTACTGTGTCCAGTTCTAAAATCCCCAATGCAGGAAGGACATGGAGATGTTGGAGCAATTCCAGATGAGGGCCACGAAGATTATCAGGGGGCTACAGGAAAGGTGGGGAGGGACTTTTCACAGGGGTGTGTAGTGATAGGATGAGGGGTAATAATGGCTTTACACTGAAAGAGGTAGATTTAGATTAAACATTAAGAAGGAATTCTTCCCTGTGGGGGTGGTGAGACACTGGCACAAGTTGCCCAGGGAAGCTGTGGGTGCCCCCTCCTTGGAAGTGTTCAAGCCCCATCCAAGGCTGGATGGGGCTTAGAGCAACCTGGTCTAGTGGGAGGTGTCCCTGCCCATAGCAGGGGGGTTTGAACTAGATGATCTCTAAGGTCCTTTCCAACCCAAACCATTCTATGATTCTATGATTGTGTTTTTCACAGAAATGCAATAGCAGAATTACACTCAGCCATGCACTCAAGTTCCCTTTTTATTTTGTCTGCATATGAAACTTCTCTGAGTTATAGAAATTGCTGACTGTACCTTGTTTCCTATAATTTGAGCTTTATTGTCCTCTTGTTCTTCTGCTAAAGGTTATTTAAGCTGCAAAAGAACAAACTAACCTGATATGTAGAAAGGGTATTTGGCTGGGGGTTTATTCTTTAGGTATGCTCTGCTTAAACTGATATTTCAGGCTCAAGTAGAGGAATCAGGCAAACCAAAAGCAGCCTGGAAAATCCCCCTATTTTTCTGAAGGCTTAGACATAAAAGAGTCTGTACTTCCATTCTGAGCTCTTAGGTACAAAGAAGCATGGCCAACTCCAGGCAAAGGGAGCTCTTGTAATCTACTGCTGGTAAAACACCTGTAAACTGCAAGCTTTAAACTTGGTGTAGGTGCTTCCAGGGGAGGTGGAAGGATGCCAAGACATTAGCTACTGCTTGGGGAATAAAGGAGGGGGAAAGATGAACACACAAGCTGCTCTGTCTTTCCTCCCCCCACCACCAGAAATTACATTTCCATTACAATCCTCCCACCTTTTCTCTTCAAGGAGAGTGCTGGCCATGGCAGAATGTTGCCCTGAGGTGGTAGAGTCAGCTTGGCCTGTCCTTTGGAAACACTCAGAGTTTGCTCTGGCAGGAAGGATCCCATTCACCTACTAACATTTGGTGGAATTGCCTTAAATTCCTCTAACTTTGCTTCTATGTGCTTTACCTGAATTTTGTTTCCCTTTTTTTTTTTCTTCTTCTATGCTATTTTGGTTCAGCACTCTTCACTTCTCCTTTTTCCTCCTAACCAGCTAAGTAGCTTTAATATCAATTCTTCTTTGGGGCTGGACTTTAGGACTTTTCCTGAACAGTAAGAAGCCAAATAAAGTTTGAAGTGCAGCCCATTACCACAAAGTTCAAAGGTATTCCTGGTTATATATCAAAGGAGAGGATTATATGTAAATCTCAAATAAAGATGATTATGCCTGGCTCAGGTACCAGCCACACCTGGACTTATGAGCAGTTCCAATTCCCACGGTTTAAGAACATGTGCACCCATAAAACAAAACAACAACAAAAAACAAAACAAAACAAAAAAAAAGATCCAGGGCAAAAAAATTTGGATGTGGAAAATAAGTTCTACTACATGGAGAATGTATAAAGTAAATTTTGTATTGCCTAGTGCAGTGAAAACCCAGGGGAGAAACAAGCAGGGTTTACAAATACTATCAAGCCAAGATCATAAATGAAAGAAGGAAATTATTCAGTCTCAGAAAATAGCAGGTCAAGAGGAAAGGGCCTCAAGCTAAGAACAGAAGAGCTTAGATTACAAAAAAACTCTTCGTGGAGCAATTAGATGGTCATATATATTTACCTAAAACTGTTGGGAAAGATGTGTTTTGATTTTTAAAATGTTCCCATTAGAGAAACTGTATCAGAGCAAATCCCAATTGAAAATCAGCTGCACTAGCACAGAGCAGGACTTGCTTTTGGTTCCTTGGATCAATAAAGGCAGCTAATTGGGAAACATCTCTGGCACCTGCATTACCCTGTGCCCCCTACGTTATGTATTTTGCAAAGTAGGCATAAAATGCTAATATGCAGCCAGAACAAAATGCCAGGATTCTGGCTGCTGTGAGCTTCATGCTTATTTTGCTATGCTGTAAATTTCTGCATACGGCAATATCATATCCACTTCTCTTGCTGTAGATATTGAAGTATAGTTTAAAGAAATCAGAAAAATCATGTCTTTGTCAGAAGACGAGACTCTCCTCTGAATATGTGGGAAAGGACTGGGTGAACTCAGTTCTGACACTGTTATCTATTCTTTCAAATACCTAGTTCTTCTTCCCAGTGAAGTCAATAGGAATAATGTTTTCCCCCTCTACAGTTTGTATGGACCATATGCCAAAATCATATGATGTGGTTTACTTTAGGGATTTTTTTCATGAATATCTACAGTGTAATCAGTAAAGTCAACAGTGCTCTGGAAACAGGATATGCAGTCTCATCTAAGTACCTTTATTCACCAACAGGATACTGAATTGGACTGGATTCACTTTTGGTAATTTGTTTTCTCCGCATGGTTAGCTCTTCTCTTTGCAACATCACTTCAAATATCATGTGTTTAAATGGTTACTGTGTTAGAACTTACTCTATTTTTCAGAGACAGAGTAGTGGATGTTCTTTAAAACAAAATAATTTTTTTTTTTTAGAAAGGTTAAAATGAAATTTTAAGATAAGAAATGTTCAAGTTCACTAACTGGTAATATTCCTTAAAAATAGCTATGGATTGCAGCAGTGAAAATCTGTTTCTTTGTATTAGCATTACATGTTCCATTCCTTAAATTCTCATGGGAACACACGTAAATTTTGATGACAGACTTTTTCAGAAAATCTTTTAAATACACATCTGAACAGGTCTGAAATGTCAATGTAGTCTTAAACTGTTTATCAGAAAAAGAAAATAAAAAATGTAACCTTAGACCATTGTCTTTAAGTCAGAAATGGCAATTGCTCTAACTTGTCCCTTAGAAGTCTTGGAACTGGGAGTAACTGGGAGTGATGAGGATTGATGAGCTTAATTGGCTCCTTTGATATGTTTCTTATGTGAAGAAAATAAAGCACTCACAACTATTCCTACTGTGCTATGTTCATAAAGGTGAGTGTATCTAGAGTTCCTTCTGCTTTGGAAATGTTTCTGAAGAGCATAATCCACAGATAGAAACATAAAGTACCAATACAGCACCTATTCCAAGTTTATATTGACATAAA
This sequence comes from Calypte anna, assembly GCF_003957555.1. NCBI lineage: Eukaryota > Metazoa > Chordata > Aves > Apodiformes > Trochilidae > Calypte > Calypte anna. The sequence goes on from NC_044245.1 coordinate 108,640,513, forward strand.
TAAAATCCTGGAGAATCTCCTCAACTTAAGCTTGTCTAAATGAAGCCTGGAGTGAAGCCTGAAGGAAGTCTTTTCACCAATTATCTAACTTAGTAGGACAATTCTCTATTAGCATTCAGCTCAGATTAGTCAGTGTATTGTTCAATTAACTTTTCTTGATTGCACATCATGGCTTTACAACACGACATGAAAGACTGGAAGTTAATACATATTTCAGCCACATGGAGTTCAAAAGTAAGAACCCTCGGCATGAATCAGATGAGTGAAGAAAGAAAAGATAGCACATAGCATTATCTGCTTAAGTGCCACCACCCTATCTGTCATCTAATGAGAATTCATTAGAAATAAATTAGAGAAAAGTAGATTGCCTTGGATTTATGGCAAGGTAAATCTGGTTTTGCCTCTTGTCTGTTAGTTTTCCAAGTCCTTACAACTGCACAGACACTAATTTCTTTGTTGTGCTCTTCTAGTTTTCCCCTCTCAGTGAAGTTGGAAAGATTATTGTTAAAAACCTGATTCAGATCTGATCCTGCCTAACAATCTGCTTTTTGAAGCAGGGATGATGCTTCATCATGCCCCAAGAGGGCACGGTCTTAAGTTGTGCCAGGGGAAGTTTAGGTTAGATATTAGAAAGAATTTCTTTACGGAGAGAGTGATCAAGCATTGGAATGGGCTGCCCAGGGAAGTGGTGGATTCTCCATCCCTGGAGATATTTAAAAAGAGACTGGATGTGGCACTCAGTGCCATGGTCTAGCAACCACAACAGTGGTTCAAGGGTTGGACTCGATGATCTCTGAGGTCCCTTCCAACCCAGCCAATTCTATGATTCTATGATTCTATCTGCATTCTCACACCACCTCTATCAAGCATCATCTAGTCATGTAGGAGAAGGTTTTCAAAAGTGACCACCACTAGTTATATATTTCCTTTAAACTGTATTGTTTTTCAGTAAGCGTTTAATACTGACCTGAAAACCCTATAAAGAAAGGCTGGAAGAGACTGTGGCAGGGGGCATGTACAGCTAGGACAATCAGGAACCATGGTCTGGAGAAGGAGAGGAGGAGGGAAACGTATGGCAATTAGGGAAGAGATGAATTGAGTCCATTGTAAGATGCCAGCGGTACCATCACTTCTCAGACTAGATCATATAATGAGTGGCTTCACAATAAAGATTTCAGCTCTTCATTTGTTCAGATATTGGTAGAGTATAAAAAAATGTACAATGTAAGGATACAGGAGAAAGTGTGTGAGTTCAGAGGGGAGATGTAAGGAAAGGTATTTCCATCCTATTCCCACTACCTCAGGGCTCACAACTTTACATTAACCATTATAATGAAAAATCAGATTCTTTTGGGAAATACTTTCTGGACTCCTGTGGATTGTTTTAGTGGCTCAGGCACCTCACCAAGTGAGGTTCTGAGGCAGGTCATTGAATGTATTTCTATGGGAAACTGGGAGCCTACAGATAACTTTTGAGGTCAGAAATCCTGACTGCTGGCCTTTGTGCTGGTAAGGCATACACAGGTTGTGTCTTTGCCCAAGCTCTCCCTAGTGGATGGGAGCTACTCACTCTTGCTAGCATTCTAACATCTGGATGCTGTGAGATGTTCATCAAGGTCTATCAGAGTAAACCTCCTTTCAATAATCTCTGTTGATGCACAGTTAAGGGCTTGAAAACAATGCTGTAAATTGCAGCAGTTTGGCAGCTGCTGTAAATTGTTTCTAAGTTGGGCTGAATCAGTAAGATCCAAAGTCCCCTTGTATTCTTCTCCTTCTTACACCAAGAAGAGAGTGTAATACTTGTTGTGAATCTTCTGTCTTAAATGAAGATATAATTTCATGGAGAAATAGGAAATTATCTCTTCCCCATAAAATATGGAAACCCTTAACTGCAGCATATTTGTCCAGTCAGGGCTAAACCCTTCCCTGTGTGTTCCCTGCCTGGTTATAACTGCAGTCAGTCCCCTCATCTCCACCCCATATGAGGTGTCCTGTTGAGAAAGAGGACAGCTCAGCAGTTTAAGTCCTCACTGGTGAATATATATTTTGCTGTTCCCTGATAAGTTTTGTTGTACATGAGGAATAAATTCTCTTGCCTGTAATATTCTGGCAATGAGTACTTTTCAGGGATTGATTAAATGCTTCAGCTTTGCTCAGTCTATTAATCTCAGCAGCCATTTATTGCTTTGTATACTACAGTGCATTGGGGATTATCCCTTAAGCACTGTGTGTAGAAAGCATGTAGCAGGGAGATACAAATCTTGTGCCTTGGAAATGCTTCTCTGGGAATGACGCAAAGGAGATGTCAGTAAAAGCCAGGATAATTTATATTGGCAATGGATGCTTCAACCTTCTGTCATCAGTACTGCAAGCTCTCTTTTCCTACATCAAATAAGTGATACTAAGGAAGAATCTGTGGTGTGACTTCATCTACCACTGCTGCTACACCCTTACTTGTCTTCTAATTCCCAGTGATACCTGAGTCAGTGGAAAGGGGACTTAAAACATTGCAGACTTCTTAGAACAATGTGAGCAATTGCTGCTGTGCATTGGCTGGAAGGTTCATCTTCTTAATCCAGTGAACTGTTATTGCCTCCTGCAAATGTTTATTACTATCCTGCATTTTAAGAATATACTTAAAGGTAATATGTGCGTCGTAGTGGACTAAGCAAGTGTGTATCAACTATGTTAGCACTGAAGCTTCCAACATGCATAAACCAAGCCCTAAGAAGTCTCTTACTTAATCCTGAGTCTTTGACTACTTTTTTTCTTTGTCTTGCAAAAATGGATGCTCAGCTAACAGCATTTGCATCAGTGGAGCTATGCCAGCCTACAGCAGCAGCAAAGGGATGGATTCAGTGGCCGCTCAGCCACTGCTACTGACTTGGAGAAATCATCCCAGGACTGTCTAAATCCTTTACTTGGTTGGTTGCCAAATACTGGATTGCTTTTCATTTCAGTCATGTAAAAACAATAGGTGTGTGCATCCAAACAAATTCTCTTTGCTCTGAGTATACAGTTTAGTTAACCACATTGTGTTTACCTTTCTAGTTATTTGAATTCATTTGTATAGTACTTGTCTTAGACAGCTTGATAGCAAATAAGCACTGAATCATTGCCTTGCTACCTCACAAGGGTGTTTCATGTATCTTACCTCTTGAACATGTTTCTGATGGGACACATCTTCCCAACTTGAACACCCTTGACTTATAGGAAGAGGTGATGATGAAGAATAGTTTTTAAGTTGAACATTGCACAAGAAGGTTGATTTACAGAGCCATATGAAGTCATTGGATATGAAGTCCTCTGGAAACAGCACAGACAAGACCAGCAGTTCTCAAGGTACGTGGACAGGCTACAGAGGTAGTTTCTAGACATGCTCCTCTAGGAGTGACATGCCAAGAGTTTGGAACATCAAGGACACTGGGTTGCCTTTCAAGAGCATGTAGAGGAATTTTCTGTCTCTGAGAATGGTGACCTGCTTTCCTCTCACACCAACCTGGACACCCAGCCCTGCACTGCTGCTGCCTGAGCATTCAGGTCACCAACAGCCCAGCTGAGAGTTTTGTTCTTCCTCTTTCCAACCTCATGTTACTGCTTCCCTCTGAGTCCTCAAAATGTTTCTTGTCCACAGTCAACCAAATTTCCTACTTGCTCCTATTTCCCTGATCAAATAAGCTCTGAGTCCGTACCCTATCACATGTGGATTTACCACTCAGGTGGCTTCTGTTTGTCAGCTGTGGAGGCTGTCCTTGATCTCAGTCCTCCATGCCACATATTCTGCTACTCATCAAATTATTTTATACATTTCTTAAATAAAATTTAGTTTTATCAAGAACAACCCAACTATTACTATCGCATGCATGATTTGATAGGGAGAGTATAAATAGCAAAAAATTAGTTGGTTTCTTACATCAGCAAGCTAATTTGGAGTAATGTTTCTAAAGCAATTTTTTAGCAACAGAAATCATTCTTTCATTTTAACACCATTAATTGTCTTTCTTTTGCACTCATCTGTTCCATGATGACAAAGGATCCAAGTTAATTTTTTTATCAGCTTTTTTCATGTACTAAATTTACGCTTTGTTTTAATGTTATAAAATTTTTTGTTCTTTTATTTGAGAACATGTGAGATTTTTTTTTCATCCTTTCTTCTTAGGTGACCAGGAATCCAAAGTGGCTACTGGAGGTTTTTGCACTAACCAAGTCTTCATCATCAGAGAGTAATGCACTACACAAGTGCAAAGAACAATCCTCTCATGATCATTACCACAAGAAAGAAAGCCAGAGTGATTCACCAAAGAGAAAATGCTTCAGTGAAGATCCTTGTGGTAAGGTAGGGTCACCTTTTCCCTGCTCCCATACCAGTGACCCAGCACACACCTCAGTAGTTTCATTTGTCAAAGAGTATCTGTGTTAAGAAACCTTAGAGTGAATCTGGAGAAAGACATAATCTCCAGAATTTTCAAAGATGTCAAGCAGCACCATGGGTAATTTTAAAATTATGGGATGAAAAGCAAACAAAACCAAAACCCTAGACCCAAACCCATGAACCAGCCTTTGTAGTTTTGCCAATTCAGCACCTGTAACATCCCTAAGAGGCATCAGACTTAATCCTGACATTCTGAAATCAGCCAAAAAGAAAAAGTTAAACAAAGTTTAGGGATCTCATGGGAGTCTCCAGCTCTCTGATATGTAGAGTTTATCAGACTAGAGAAAGCAAAGGAGAAGCGGAAGTAAAATGAGTAAGAACAAAGAAAGCAATGTACAGAACCATTAGAGAAAGAAAGAGGGTTTCAATCTGGTCTGGCAGCTGGCAGAAAACAGCCCCAGGATAACAGAGCACAGTCTGGCCAGAACAGAGAGGGCAACTCAGGGTTGGTGAGAGTGTGGCAGAGCGGGGGCATTATCAATAAACAGGTCATTAGTACTACTGTGGAGAATAGTCTGTCAGAGCTGCGATCCCTTTGCCTTCCTTTACCTCTGGGACCTCAAAACTTTGAGATATACGTATATATATATATGTATATGTATCTCAAAACTTTGCATGCTCTGATCCTATTCCCTAATATTTATCCTACCAGGAAAAGGCATTTGGCACTCGGCTACCTCAGCCACAACGTAGCTCAGTCTGACAGAGCCTGCTCCCAAGTATTCTGTGAATCTGTTACAGACCTTCAATATATGAGTGATCCATAATTAGAAAGTTTGTTCACCAAGACCCGAAGCTTTCCCACAAAAATTTCTTACATTTAACTCATTCTTAACTACAGCACTATATTCCTACCACCCACCTCCTTCATTTCCGTGTTCACATAGGGTCTAAATGGTCCCAGAAATGTGTTTGTGCATCTTTGGTGATATTTGTTTTGATGCACATCAAGCACAAGGATTTTATGTTCTTAGTGAAGCCACATGTTGTTTACTGATTAAGCACCTTCTACTTTTTTCTCATCAGCTGTTTCTAAAATTTTAAATAAGTCCATGTAGATAATGAAGCTGCTAATTCTTACAAGTGAAGCCTTCACACTGAGTACACAGTTTGAAATAAAAGACTATAATCTTACTGAGGGAAAAATCTGGACAATACACAAAAAACCTTTTTGGGCCTGTCAGTGAAGGCTTATGCTTAGGTCATCCACTCTGTGCTACAGTAAAATACAATCAACATTCATGAAAACCTGTGCAAGCTGCAAAATGATTCCTCTGATCCAGCATGCAGAGCCCCTTGCACCTGGTGGGTTGGTGTGCACGGTTCTGTTTTAGCACTCCTGTGGACATGAGCACACTCTGTGAGCACACAAAAGGACTGCTTCACATTGAGATTTCCATGAAGAATTTAAACCCAATGTTTTCCCTCTTGGGAGCACGTATTCCTGAATACCAGGAATTTCAGATTATGTGCTGCTGGCAACTGCTGTTCAGGAGGGTGGCTTGTGGGTGTCCTGAGAGTCTCTGGACCTCTGTCAAATGATCTTGAATTCTAAGCTTTGGTCTTTTTGTTACATAGGGCATAGCATTTGGTCATAAATCCTAAATAGAAAACCTCCTGTCACTCTGCAGGTGCTTCAATAACAGTGGCATAGGGGTTATTTTTTTTTTTTCCAAGAAAAGGTTTCCTTAGGCATGACTGCATAGGGAGAATAAAACAAATACTAAAAGCATTAAACTTCAGACTAGTAACCACACTTGAAAACTTTTTAGGTTTGGGTTCGTTGTTGGGGTTTTTTTTTTAGTTTTTATTGGGGAAAATAGATGACAGTTTGTGAATACTCCCTCATTGTCTTTCCCAAACAGATTGACATTGCTGTTGGTACAAGGCATAAGAGTTAGCAGAGAAATAGTCCTTTTGTTTCTAAACTCAGTGGGTTGGTATGGAGACAAACAGTATGTGCTGAAAACAGAGAACAGCATTTTTAGAGAGCTGTCTCTAACTTCCCATGGTTGGACAGCCCTCATCAGAGGTAGAGAAGATCTTTCTGGCAGCATGCAATGCAACCATGGTAGTCCATTCAGTGTCAGTCTCCTTGTAATGAATTAGAAACTAGACATTGTGAGTGTTCCATGCATTTATTTCCAGGAAAATGTCCTTTGACAGTTTTAAGGCATTCAGCTATCATTGGTCATGCTAACACTGCTGAAAAATCCACTCCAAACAAGCTCCACTTCTACCTGAACAAGGTAAATTAGTAGAAAATAAGATAATTATTTAATGTAAAGATATAAAGCCAAAACATGACACACTGGAAAATGGTTTACAGAATTATTATAAAGTATAATTATTATAAATGGAATTTGTGGGTTACCAGTTCATTAGGGTCTTTTAAAAAGTCAATGAGCATGTAAAGTAGGACTGATTTATTTGATATAGTATAATTGCCAAAATTTCAACAAGCTTCTCAGAGAAGCTAAGCCCCTTGAGAAGACATCCTAACAAAGAGTCACACAGACACACCAGCTGAAAGGCAGGAAATAAATGGCCAGGTTCTGCAGGAGATGTTGGTTACTGGATACTGCTATGGAACTGTATGCTAGGGCTTGTGCTGTACCAGATGTTTACAGGTTACATTGCAAAAGGATAGAGTGAAGTTGCAGTGTTGGCAGATGACACAGATGTTCAGGGTAAAGCTGACTGCAAAGATGTTGTTGTATTTTATGAATCTGTGACAAAACAGCAGGTCAAACTCAATGGCCATACATACAATGTAACACACATGGGAAAAATAATATGAGCTGTAGATGGATGCTGATGGAACATAAATCAGAAATTACCACTCAAGGAAGGGAACTTGGAGTGATTTTTAGTGGTCAAAAAAAGTAAACTGCAAATTAGCAATGTCTTTAATGGAGCAGAGGAACATAACAATAAAAATTATCATACCACTATAAAAAACTATCACACATTCCCATCTTGAAAACAGAAAATATTTCTGATCACCTGCTTCCATAAGGAACAGAGGAAGGAAGGAGAAAGGTGTCAGAACAATTAATACATACAGGAGTTCCCACATGATGGCAGACTAAAATGCTGTGGGAATCTTCAGCTTCAGAATGGACTGTGAAAGGTAAGCAGGGAGCAGTCTTTCACTGTTTTTCACAATTCAGTAGTCAAAGGGCTGAGGGCTCTAATTTCAAATAAAGAAAATGAAGGGCTTATTTTCTGTTCAGAGTTGTGTGATGAGCCTTAATGGCACAGGACATAGTGCAGGTTAAAAGCATAAACTGTTTTAAAAAGGAATTGTAAAGATAATACAAATAGACCTATTGATGTTATTAAGCAAGATGGTTTGAATACAGTCATCATTAGAGAAGAAATTTTTATAAGGTTTTTTTCAACACATGTGCCCTGTTTCAACACTTTAGATACAGAATATTGAGCAAGCCAAACTTTTAGGTTGGCCTGCTGCAGACATGCTTCTGTTCTTGCATTCCCTTGATCATGGAAAGAGCCATACCCAATGTGAAGTTTTTCAGAGTTAAGTGATGCTTCTAAATCTCACTGCTATTTGGTCTCTTATTCTGCTGCTGTGGAGACTTCCCCAGTGCAAGTCTTTAGAAAGCTTGAGTCAAGACTTAAACAGGACAGTTGAACTTGGTGATAGAGGAATAACTTGCATGAATGTTGAGGTCCCTTCCAGACATCTGATAATTTATCTGCATTTCCACTGCAGATTAGCTATCAGATGCTACTGCTGCCTTCTGAATGTTCAGGAACAGGGTACCTAAGAGAAGTGTGTCCTGTGTCTATCCACATCAATTGCTATTTTGTCCTGAGCCACAAGTTCACAGTAAGGCAGCAGTGAACTCCTGTGGCAAAAGAAAAACCACATCCTTTTCGGACTTATGTGAGAGGATATGAAAAATGGAGATTTACCCTGACCATTGACAAAATATACTTCTAATTCCAGTGGCACAATCCCAAAATGCACTGTGTCCCCCATCATCCCCAAGGACTAAAAATTCTAGTTCACTGCACTGAGGGAGTCATTTGAAAGAAATCTCCATTACAACAGAACAGTGACTTACAGTGTCCTGGTTTCATCTGGGATAGAACTGATTTTCCTTATAGTAGCTAGAATAGAACTATATTTTGACTTTAGTATGAGAAAAATGTTGATAATACACTGCTGGTTTTAGTTGTTGCAATGGGATGAAGCACCCAATGTTTTTGCAGCTGGAAGAGAAGCCAGGAGGGAGCATAACCAGAACAATGGATCCTAATTGGCCAGTGCTACATCAGGCTCAGTACATAGATTAGATGTATAGCTAAAGAACAGATATTGTGCTTTAACCACATCCAGGAACCAAGTCATAGAATTATAGAAAGTTAGGGGTTGGAAGGGGCCTTACAAGATCAACCCCCCCTGCCAGAGCAGGGTCACCTCCAGCAGGTCACATAGGGATGCTTCCAGGTGGGTTTCCAATGTCTCCAGGGAAGGAGACTTCACAACCTCTCTGGGCAGCCTGTTCCAGTGCTCTGTCATCCTCAGAGTGAAAAAATTCTTCCTAATAGTTATATGGAACTGCCTATGCTCCAGCTTATAACCATTAGCCCTTGTTCTGTTGTTAGTCACCTCTGAGAAAAGCTTGACTCTGTCCTCCTGGCACTTACCCCTTACATGTCCCACACAGCCAGGCACTCACCCCCCACTCTGTGGAATGGAGGAGGAAACTGTAAGGATAAAAGTAAGTAAACTCATGGGTTGAGAAAAGGACAGTTTAATATGTAAAGAAGCTGCACATGCCAAACAAAAGAAAAACAAGGAAATCATTCACTACTTCCCCCAGGCAGGCAGATGTTCAGACATCTCCAGGAGAGCAGGGCTCACACATAGGAGTGACCTGGGCAAACAAATGCCATCACTCTGAAAGTCCCTCTCCCTCCCCTTCCTTCATCTTTATCCAGCTTTATATGCTGAGCATAACATCAAATGGTATGGAATATCCCTTTCATCAGATGGGGTCAGCTGTCCCAGCTGTGTCCCCTCCTGACCTCTTCTGCACCTCCAGCCTGCTCAATGCTGGGGTAAGGTGGGAAGCAGCAAAGACCTTGACTGTGTGCAAGCACTGCTCAGCAGTAACAAAATCTTCCCTGAACTACCAACACTGTTTTCAGCACAAGTGCAAAACACAGCTCCTTACCAGCTACTATGGAGAAAATTTACTCTATCCCAGATGAAACCAGCACAACAGGAAACAAAAATTAATTTAAGTATGTTTCTTTACACAGTAGGTGAGTGCATAGACAAAGCATCACTACAATTAGGCTGGGAGCACCAGCAGTTGCACCTTTCTGTCCCCAGCTTATAAATAACCCTGGAGAAGTTATTGTGGCTCCCTACACATAAAGACCCACTGGCAGGAAGGTCCCATCCAGTTCAACACCAGGCATAGTCAAATATTTGACCACTCCTCAATCTGCTTTTATGTAAAATCATCAAGGTTATAGCAGTCCAGCTTCAAACCAGATGCAAGCAGATGTCTTTGCATGGGTGAATTTGAGGAGTCCCTTTGCTAGCTCTGCTGTGCTACCCTAGCAGAGGTAGCAGTGTTTTTCTGAGGACATCTGCAAAAAGATGAACCCTGCCTACAAGTCCTGTGGCCTCCAAAAGACACAACTGTAGCACACTACCTTGTTTTAGGTAAGAAAGTGTTAAGGAGCAAGCAAACATGACCACAATGATGCATTGCCTTAATCCACAAACTGGACAAATCCTTGAAAAATAGTGTGTGCATAAGAACAAGATGCTCACAGCTTTCTGTGAGGTCTGTCTTTTCTGTCAATTCTGTCACTCTGTATTATTCATGATTTAAGACAGTAGTGTTTATTCAATTATATAGTGCTGGAGGCGGTGAGGAAGGGTAAGCTTTACATGAATACTAAACACAATCTACCAGTGCTAAAGAATTAACATCCATATTTAAGCAGGTCAGTCTTTAAATCAGTTTTGTTAGTCTATTTGAGTTCTTATGCCCTAAAAATACCTTACTTGTTTGAACATGATAAAGACTCTGATAATTATATCCTTTTTTATAGAGACATCACAGAGCAATAGGATTTAAACACTGTTCTGAAGTCTATGTTCCCACATAACTCAACTTACTCTAGTAAGCTGTACTGAGGTTTTGTCTCTGTGTTAATATGATTCTAATAAGTGGACTAATACTAGCTTAGGCCTAACATTATTAAAGCCTGTTATTTCTTTGCTTTTCCTATTACTTAATTTGTAACTCACACTGAGTAGTAACCAAAGGGCTTGCTGGAGAACTTTATTCTTTGCAGCCCGTTTGCTTTCTTGTAATTGAAAGAGGTGGGGTTGAATCTGCCAGTCAATTTTTGAAGGCTTTTTGTAAGCATGTTATGAGCCACCACTCATGTTTAGAGCTGTGACTGTTTCTAAAAAGGGCTGTCTTTTCAAAGGAGACCTCACTTTGTCAAGTATTGGATAGGTTTACTTGTTTTATTGAAATACAATTAGCCCTGGGGTTGAAGTTGAAATCATTTATATCATTTGGGTCAAGTGATAAGCTGACATAGACAATCACAGCCTTATTGGAATTGGAATTCCAATAACTGGAATTCCACATTGGAATATTGAAAGGACTGTGCCCAAATTCTGCTGTGATTTTTGATAGGTTGTTATATACCAATTATATACTAATTTGTTAAGTTCACCCAATTTGTTTGCTTTCTGTAAGGCTCTGATTCTGTGTTATTAACACTGGACCACTACAATACTTGGGAAAAGAAAGCTCATGGGGATCAGGAAGGAAATTACATTTCTGCCCAGTTAGAAGGAGCACCCAAAACATGATTCACACTGACAACTCTTTATATTGCTTCTCTGAGTTATTCCTCATCCAGTACCAGAGTTAAGAGCACAGTAAATACCTGATCTGGCATAAAGTCTGTGCAAACTAAGTTATCCCTTCAAAATTTCCAGCACAAATCTGAAGCAGTCGAGTGGGTTTACTACTTCAGTGCCTTTCATTATCCAGTTGCAGCACTTCAGTTCCCTCTTGCAAGCTGCCTAAAGCCTCGTGCAATTTCTCATGGAACCACAACTTAAGACAATTAGTCCCCAGTTCTTTAAAATCCATCTGCTTTACTATTAAACTGATAAACTGCAAAGTCTTATCCTAATGCCTATAATCTCTCTCCTTCAGAGCTGTTCAGCTGGCACAACAGGGAGGCTGCCCAGCAGCAGGTTGCCTGTGCTTCTCCTATGAAATACAAGATGTGTCCCCTGCCCAACACACTATTGCTGGACTGGACCCGGCCTGCCATGGCTGTGTGAGTAATACAGAAGTTTGCAGACAGACAGGACAGAAGCAAAACTGTGTATCACAGGTCTGCTATCTTAAGCACTATGTCTCTGTGAGATGAGAAAACATCAGGGACTGTTTTTGTAAGTTTTAGCTAACAGGTTTAAACGCCAGCTAAAAAAACTGGGGTTTACTTTCATATCATCACTGGGACTGGTAATGACAGATTTCTCATTGGTGACATTGTTTTCTAGCTGACCTTGCTACCAACCTCATTACCAGTCATGTTTGAATGGATGGCCTGGGTTAACCAACATGTCTGGGGGCTGGGAACACAGTATCTGAAGATCTCTCTCCCCAGCTGCATGCCCTCTCCACACCAGAGGTAGCAGTCCCTGTAGAATGCAGCCTCATCTGTTCTATCTGTTCCAAAACATATTGGAAAATGAACCCTTATCCATCTGGAAGGTTACCAGCACACTTCACTCACAGCTACTTGCTCCTTTACCACTAAATGAGTTCTCCCTTTCTCTCCCTTTCTTCTGTTCAGTGCAAACAGTGCACAGAATGATTATGGTTCTAATTTAGTGTCCTGTAAACACCTGAGGACTGAAATTAAATGCAATCTTTATTGTCTCAGAAACATGCACAGGTTGGTGAACAATTTTTCACGTATGTGTTTTTTCTTTCTACTATTCCTATTTACCAAGATTTTTTGTTTACAATAGTTGGTGATTGTACTTTGGGCCTTCTTTAAACACCATTACGTGTCCAATTGTTCATTGAATAATAGCAAAAGTCCCAGACTTCAGGCATGATTTCTCTGAAGAGAAAAAAAAAATCTCTCAAAAGAAAAAGAAAGAAAGGGAATGGAAGTAAATATGTTGACCTGTAAAAAATAGGAAGGAGAGAGCATGAGAAGAGTACACAGAGGCCTCTCTTCTTGTGTCAGTCCTAGACCTACTCTCGTAGCCTGCCAGAAGCTATGAAAGGGTAAAGTGCTGCTATCAGAGAAGAAACATTCTGTGCATTTGCTTTGCGTGCTGCTGCCTTGCTATCAAATATTCTATTTGATTTGTTGTCACTAAATCCTTAAAGTGTAATTATTATTTGACTTTATTTTGTACTTTGGCATTTCTGTTCAATTCTCAGAAAACTTCTTTCTGACTGGCAGTTAAATGTTACACAGCTTTCTGGGCTAAATTATAATTTGAGCAAAATTTGCCTTTGGTGAAAATTCTTCCCGAGAGAATGAAAGAAAAATTCACCATAATTTGTCACTGGACTGACACAGAGTTCAAAAAAATATGCACTGCACATTAAGTGTTTCAACTAGTTGCTTGGTAATTCAAAAGCAGGGATATTAAAGTTATTTTTAAACAGAAGCCTAACGTTCTTCAATTTAGTCAGTTTTTCAAATGTTTCTGTTCCACAAACTGATTAGCTGAACAGTAAAAAGCTTCTTGCAGATGGAAGGCACAGATACAACTTCATAAGAGATATAAAAAATAATTTATTTGATTCATAGTCTTTTCCTACTTCTCTGTCCTCTAGTAGCTTGAGAAATGCTTGTCTGAGTGAAGTTCTACAGTTCTTTATTTTGGAGAAATACTTATTTTGGTTTAATAAATCAGGGCTTTGCTCTTTCCTCCATAAATCAGGGAAGGGAAGCAATCCTATTACTCTTCTTCCATGTAAAGTCAGATGATGGAGTCTCTACTTGTCTGAGTGTTAAGACTGAACTCAACACTATTATCCATGAAAAAGCTCTTTTTTTGAGATGAGCTTGAGGACTGGTTTTCCTCTGCTGCAAAATAGGTGTGCACTCAGTGTCACACAGTGTAAAACAGGAGAGGCTGGCATCATTGCTCTCAGCCAAAGCTGCAATGGCCAAGGGGAGATACTCACCAGGGTAATAACACTAACCTCAGCTGTTAGTGATTAGCTGTTAACCTCCGTGCTTGTTCCTTCTGCTGCCAGACAGACCAAGCCCCTGGAGCTCCACTTATCTGTTTCTGTCTATGTTTCCACGAGACGAAATATAAAATGCCATGCACTTCAGCTGACCTTACCTTTATGAGATACTGAATGTATCCTCATGCTGTTCACCCCGTTCTGTTGTAACCTTAATGCAATTTTTTTAGATAAAACAGAGCCTTCTTTACACTGCCAACCTGTACCACACACCTGGCACTAGCATTGGATGGGGAATACTCTAATCACATCTCAGGCCAGATATAACTACATGGTCTTTCCCTAGGTGAACAAATCTGTGTCTCCATGAAAATCTCTTCATAAAATTAAATCCCCTTTGTTCAGTCACTGAGCCAACTGCTCTCCAAAGCATCTACTTACCTTAATACCAGACTACGATGTCTTACTGCTGTTTTCTTCCTATTACAGTTTCAGAGTACTGAAACTCTTTCTCTTGAGTACTACATGATTGTAGTGGACATAAGTGTTGGTCAGAAGGTTGGATAAATAGATACACAGCAGCACTTACTGCCTGCACTTAGCCAGACTTGAGTTCAAGTGTGCAGGGCAGAACCCAGATTCCTGCAGGATTTTGAGTAAACTGTGGAGTTAACTTCAGGCTTCTGCCAAGAAAGGACTGGTTCTTCCTCCTTCACAGAGCCCCCATGGCCACCTTACCCTGCCCCCACTCCACAAGAATAGGAGAAACTCAAGCCTGAGCTGCGGTCTCTTTCCAGCCACCCATTACTACATCCATTAATACTTCTTCCCAGTGAGCATTGTCCCAAATAGTTGGGTTCTCCTACACATCCTCTCCCAAAGGCTAGCCCCAGCCCTCCTAGAGCACTTTAGGATTAGGATCAGCTGTGCTCCAGACAATAAATTTCTCAGTGGAGAACTCTTCTTTTGCAGCCCTGAGCTTCCTTTGCTTCCTGCATGCCAGTCCCAACTCAGCTGTCACCCTGATCTTCCTCTTCTCCTCTTACCCTAACCAGAACTCTGACCCTGTCATGGTCCCTGCCTGGCTCCCCTCACTGCAGTAGTTAGCTCTATGTTTTCCTCTGCCTGAACTGGGAGCTTAAAACCAAACCCTAACCCTGGAGTGACCCTTTGGCCAGGGGTCTAGCTATGGACCAGACTACCTCAAAGGAGAATTGATTTTGCAGCTCTCAGTATCTGTCCCTCAATTAAAACCTTTCTCATTACCTATACTTACCCTCAGGCAAGCTTTCCTGCTCTTCCCCACCTGAAATTTCCTAAGGAGAGAAGAAAAGGTAAAAATTAAACTTAGGTAAGAACAAGGCTTCATACTGGCCCAGCAGTGCACATGCTCTGGACATTTCTTTAACCCAATACTCTGCAAAACCACGTAGAAATCTCAAATCTCTGCAGAGAACTCTGGAGACCTCTAATGTCTCTTGGTACACTTACCTTACCTGGTCTCCCAAACCAAGCAGATAGTAAGAGAAAAAGGACAAACCAACCAGTAAATGAATAAGCACATGTATGTGCACAAGTATGAGTAAGCAGCCTCTTATTGCACCTTGCTGGGTTTTACAACATTTCTTCTACTCTTCAGTCAAGGATTCTGGTAATAGAAGAGAACAAGGCAAAATAATGGAAAAGAATGTCCATGGCAAAACCAAATTGTGTCCTTTCATGGCGCTATTATCAGAGTTGCAAAACAGTACCTCAGAGATGGTGCAGGCCAGATTTTGGGCTGCGGTGAGCTGAGCCAGTCCTGTAGCCAGCTGAGCTGTGCAGACAGGGCTGAGCTGCCCACCCAGCCTGTCCTTCACCTGCACAGTCTCTACAGTGCTGCTCTGCACAGCAGCACCCAGCACAAATTACTCAAGTGCAAAAGCAAGAGCTCAGACCATTTCTTTTCACACATGGAACTGTACCAAGATGTGGTTTTAGATGGACTCAGTCCATAAATACCAGTGAGAAAAAGCCAATAACACCTATCATCCAGATGCTAAATGTTTTTGCCCTGTTGCATACCAGCAATGTGTAAAGAAGTCAAATCCTCTGATTTCATACAGATCTGAGGAGGGTATTTTTCCTGAGCAAAGGTAACATAATTGTGCAAAGATATTTGTGAAGACTCTTAGGACTAGACCCTTTAGCAGGAGAAACTGTACAGTAACAAAATATTATCATGTATTAGCTTTTCCAGTTCTTGTAAGAGCTCAGAATTAATTCACTGATATCGACTACACACTTTAATACTGCACTGAAGAATTAGATTATTAAGAATTATATTACTCCTTGTGATTTAAGCAGTTAGACAAAAATGACAGACACATAAGGTTGGAAGAAAGATAAGGGTCCTGTCTCCTTTGAGAAAGAATTAACTCAGCATAGTATATTCCTGAAACAAGTTTGTCTGACTTGTTCTTCCAAAACTTTGACAATGGAAATTCTTTAAGAAAATTCTTTAAGAAATTCTTAAGACCATTTCTTTGCTGAGCTGAACTGAGAAAATCATGATCTAGCAAATCTCTTTCTTTCTATAAACCAATTCTTACCTTTTGGTCATTGTGGAGAAGACTTGATATTCTTTGTAAGTCTTGTACACGAGTGAAGAATGCTACCAGCTTTGTTTGGGGGTTTTTTTCTAGATTAAATAAATCACATAATTCCATTTTCTCTTCTTTGATCATTCTTGCTTTATTTGTCTCTTATAGTACTCCAGACAGGGCACAACACCCTAGTTATTAGTGCTGAGGTAGTGCAGAATAATTACCCTTATATTCAGCAGAATTTTT
Source organism: Calypte anna (assembly GCF_003957555.1). Classification (NCBI taxonomy): domain Eukaryota; kingdom Metazoa; phylum Chordata; class Aves; order Apodiformes; family Trochilidae; genus Calypte; species Calypte anna. The sequence continues at coordinate 108,657,024 of NC_044245.1, forward strand.
TTTTTGTTTAGCTAATGGGTCAGTAAAGTCATTGTAGGGGCACATGTTTTTTGTTTTGGTTTTTCTTTTTTTTTTATTTCCAGCAGCATTATACTATTGATTCATCCTCTCTTCATGACTGATTGTAAGAACTAGAGCCAGCACTGCTGCCTACTAACTACTGTCTATGTTGCACCTCCACATTTGACTTTGTTCCCCCCCTAAGAGAGGTCCTTTGGATTCTTTATTGAATTTGATCTTATTGATTTCGGTTTCACAAGTGCAGCAAGATTATTTTAAATTCTAATCCTGTTTGCCAAAGTGCTCAGAAACCCTTCCATTTGATGTCATCCACAAATTTACCTCTCTGTACAAATCATTACCCTCATCCAAGTCATTATTGAAAGCATTGAATAAAACTGACCCCAGACAGACCCTTGTGGGACCTCACTTACAAATTTCCCTTCCGTGACAGTGAATCATTGATTATTACCCTGGACAAGTGGTATTTCAACCACTTGCACACCTACCAGACTTTTTCCATTACAAGCTTTCAAAAGCCTTACTCACATCTGATGCTTAATATACCAGCTAGGTCAAGGATGCCTAATGTACAGAGCTTATGGACTGTGTCCTCCAAGTTAGCTCATTTAGCCCATAATCAGTTGCCAGGCATCTTCCTTACCTATGGAGGCAGCAAGTTACCTCGTCCTAACAACAGCAGCAGCAGGGCTACAGCTGACCATCTGCCCCTAAACACAGTCAGAGAGTGGAAGGGCTTCACCTGCAGGCAGGATCTTTGCAGCACTTTGCCCAGTAAACCCACCAGCCATGGAAAGGGGTGAATTTCTGCAGATATGAAGTGTTTTGTGGGTACAGAGTTTCAATAGCTAAAAGGGAACACAAGGCACCTCTTGTGTGCCTCCCAGAGACATCATGTCACCAGCAACAATAAGGGTAGGTGCCTATGGCAGTAGGCTGATTGTCCTAAAGAAGAGATTAGATCCATTTAATAGGATTTGTTCTTCAAAAGTCTTTGTTGCCTGACTGTATTTTACATGATTAGGAGCAAACTGCATTTGTTTTAAAATGTTTCTCAGCAACATTCCTAGCCTGACTCCCCTCATAGTCCCTATTTTCTTCACTTTCTCCTTTTTAATGACAGGTACTGTGTTTATCTACTGGGATTTTTCTTCTAGCAGCTGTGAAAGATTATTATTAGCATTTCCAAAACTGCTCCAGTACTTTCAATTTGGCAGCACAGAGCTCAGCAGGCCTGGCTGATCTCAATACCTCTAAATTTCTTAAACATTCAAAATGTATTCCGTACTTGATTTTGGACTTTTCTATACAACTGTTAAAATATGGCATGCTAAGTTCCTGGGTAGCAGCACATTGTTTATGACTAAAAACCACCGAATACATTGATCTTGGTGTCATCTGCTCTTCTTCTCATTCCCCACTGAAGCAGCAGACTTTCCCTTCAGCCTTCTGTTTCTATCATCCTTACAAACTTGACATAACAATTTGTCCCTTGTGACCCATTTTGTGCCTTAGCTTTTCCGAGTCTTTCCTATTCAGGCACGCTTTGTCCCTGTATCCCTTTCTCTGCAGTTGCTTTTGTGTGATCCCGGTGCTGTTTACTTTACAAGGTGAACCTGGCAGCACAGGGGGGTATTTCTATGGTGCCAGGACTTGTTGCAGTCACGGGGACAGAGAGGAGGCTGTGCAGTCACACACAAGTTCCCCATCACACAGCACAGTGTGCACACAACTGACAAAGCAGCTTTGGCTTCTTAAGAGAAGCAGATTAATTCATGGACGTGTTATCCTCTCAAAATCGTACACCTTCAAACACATCCTGTGTGTGCCCATGCTAGAGGCACCTTTGTTTTCAGTGCCTGCTCCTAGAAAAAAACTTTTCCTTGTAACTATTTTAGATGGTGGAAGCGTAACCATAGTTACCAAAAGGATAACTCCCGTTTTTCCTTTGCAGATCTTAAAGCATTTACAAGGGATCCCACCCTTCCCTTTTGTTGGTGGAGGAGCAGAAAGGAAAGGACTGTGGCCAGGACTGTGCCCTGTGCTCAGGCTGGGTTCAGAAGTGAAACCAGGTTGCCTGATACCTATCCCATCTTCCTGCAGCAGCATCCCCTTATTTCCACAGATGAAGCACTGACTTGGTCAATGTTTGATGATTCACAAGTTTAACTTCACTATGGTTTAAAATGCTGTGCACTATTTAGCTGTTTGGCACAGATAGCAGCAACATCCTAATAAAATTAAAGTCTCTGTAAAGCCCTATATTGCTCCAAAGTATCATTACAACACTCAGCTTCTTACAAAACTCTTTAAAGTTAAAGCTTTTGCATTGGCAAGGTATAGAGCAAACCAGCAGTATACACTACATTAATGCAAACAACAGCCATAAACTTGCATGCATCACCTTACAATACTTGTGTAGCATGTTTTCACTTTTTTCAAACTATGACTGCCACTGTTAAAGTGTGTTATTTATTGAAGATAAAAACTAAAAGGTAATTATATCTTTTACTATTTTAACTGGCAACTTCTACTTCATCCTGAAATTGTCTGAAAGAATATTGTTTGGTGGAAAATCACTCTGCTTCATCACATCCTTCTATGGTATGCATTTGTCTGTCTTTCTCTCTAAAATAGTTGTGCTCCTTTCAGATTCCCTTCAAGCCCACTGTTTCCTTTGGTAGAAAGGCTGGATTCAAGGTGGGAGCCCATTGGAGCTCAACTGGGAGACAGCCACACAGCTGAGGAATAAAAGTAGACATCTCCTGGTTTCACCAGTAATGGGTAATGGCAAGGAACACTCACTGCTAAAAAGGTTCTTCGCTCCTCCTGGAGTAGACTAAGTGCTACTCTCAGAAGGTGCTTTAAAAGGGTTGGATGCAAATAGTCCACTCATGCTGCAAGCAAATAAATGTCTGTTGCAATGTATTTCTGGTACAGCGTGACCTCTCTGGGACTGCCATCATGTTCTGAATACAACTCACAAAGCTACTCATTTAGTAACAGACTTAATCACAGCTCTAACTTCCCAGGCACTAAGAAAGACCAGGGTTACACATGTGAATTGGTGCTTAACAGTTGACACTATTTTTTTCTTCTAAGGGGTGAACAAATAAAATTATTAATGAAAAAACTACAAGGACAAAGTGTTTCGTAGTTCTCTGCCAGCACATTACCCACTAAAATGTTTTCTTTCTATATAGTATGAATTCTATTTCTTTCTGTGACACTTCAATGTTAAGCACTGCATTTTTCCAGGGTGAAGTATGGACTTTACTCTCTGTCCTGTAATGAGCCAAACAAACCACCAACATAACACTGTCAGTATTTTAACTGTTATTATCTGTACTCTGGCATTGCTGAGAAGTTTAAAGATCATAGTAGCAAGGATCTATCCAAAAGTCCAGTTCGGATAATGTACCCACATAGAAAAAAATTCAGTTTATGATTTGATTTCACAGGTACTTAATAATTTAAAATGATGCCTCCTTGACACAGTGATAGATGAACTAGAGAAATATTACATTTTTTAACACTGACATTAGGATCAGCACTGTCTAGTGCAATTCCCACTCTCCTCACACTCTCTTAGATGTAGGAGTTGTGTTTTCTTTTTCTCATTCTTCAGCAATGGGGGGGGGATGTCAAATCAGGAACCAAGAAGCTGACACCAAATAGCAGGAGGGGCTACTTGGTCCAAATGTGTTATTACCGTGTCTGTCATCTTCATTGTGAAAACACCATTTCTGTGACCCACAATAAAATCAGCTATTTTTGGCAAAACTGTAATAGAGCTCATAGTCTTTAAGTGTTATTCAATGTAAAATGTAGGAAAGACAGTAAAGGAGTGTCCTGGTTTGGGCCAGGATAAAGGTGGTTTTCTGTTTCTGTACTTTTGCTTTTAGCTAAGTCCCTTGTAAGTAGTTGCATTTGCTGAAATTAACAGCAAGTTTCTCATGCAGTGTGTGTGCTTCTAGGACTGATAACACTTGATGTTTATAGTTACTGCTAGAGACTGGTATGCAGGGCCAAGGACACTGCTCAGCTCTGAAAAAAAACATTTTACCCTCCAGAAGGAGTAAAGAGGCCCCACCTGAGCCCTCCTTTGGGGAGGAACAGACAAGATAGATGCCAGAATTAACCAAACAGAGTATTCTATCCCATATACGTCACACTCAGTATAAATTTGAGGCATCACGAGGGCCGAGCCAGATCTTTCCAGATCTTTTCCTTTCCTCCCTTCCTTCACCCGGCATCCTGGAAGGATCCTGTCCGTTCGTCTGCCTGTGGTCCTGATCCGTGCCAGCCCCTATCTGTGTGTTCCTGCCTCCGGTTCCCAACTGCTGCCGACTCCAGGAGTCCAGCCTGGACTTTCCCAGGGCTGCCCTACAGCCTCGGTGGTGACGTGAGAGTTATTGGGGGAGAGGGGGGAGGAATGTGGTTTCCATTTTCCTGTATATTTGTATATATTTAGTAATTTTACCTATTTATCATTACTGTTTCATTAAAGTTGTGTAGTTTAGTTTCCAACCCATAAGTCTCTCTCCCTTATTCTCTCTCCTTTCTCTATCAAGGAGAGAGAGAGATTAATAGAGAGCGTCTGTTATTCGGTTTAATCGCCGGGCCAGTGTTAAACCGTGACAAGGAGCTGGTCAAGGTGTGATAGGACAGCTCACTTAGAAGTAGTGGCAGAGAGAAAGGTCAGGAATGCAGGAACTACTTTGAACTTCAAACAAAGCCACATTTTGACCACACCTGGGACACTTCCCTTGTACTGGAAGGGAACAAGACAAGCTATATAGCATAGGTGCAAAGTAGTGTCCTGCTTGGTTTGTCGTTTTTTTTTTTTTTTGAGGCTGAGATACCGTAACAACTCAAGATGAAAGGTAACAGGGCAGCCAAGGAAGAATCTATTGTTAAAATTTGCTGTAGATCTACATTTTAACTTTAAATGATTCCCAGTCATTCTCTTTTTCCAGTCTTCTAATTAGAAGCTTGGCCTTACACTTGGCTGGGATGAACTTTTTATTTGAATAATGTTTGCACTTGACCAGTGTTGATGACAAGACCAGGTGAAGCTGACAAGCTTCAGAGTAGTTTTTAGTTTAGTGAGATAACCCAAATGTATCCACATAAAGGGACATGAAGAGGTAACTTCTGGAGGAACTGCTCCCTGTGATATGTACAAAGGATCAGCAAATGGATTGCATGACTTCGCAGGTACAAGGATTAATGAGAGGAAAAAGAATGTTCAGGTGTTTGATTGCAGAGAGAAGCCAGCTCCAGCAGACACGGGCCAGTAACTCTCCTGCAAGGAACAGATGTCTGAAACACATCTCACAGTCACATGCAACACTCAGCCTGCACCATAACAACGCTGCATTTTAATTTATGCCATCAGCATCTCCAAGAGACTGGCCAAAAGGCTGATTTTCACCTAGCAGAGAGCTCTACTTTTGGTTTGGTTTTCATTTAGGTTTTGTGCATTTTAAGCAAACCCCAAAAACACATTGTTTTCCTGCAAACTGGACATATGAGGAAAACTTCACTTAAGAGTACACTAAAATACAGTGTCCCCTAAACAACATAACCTCCCTGATGTGGCAGTAGCTCAGGCAGACAAGTACAGTTATCTATCCCAAGATTGCTAACAAGACCTAGAGCAACACGAAGCCCTGGTGTCCTGTTCCTGTGGTGGTCTGCCAGGAATCCATCTACTTTGCTGGGGGAATTCTGCAGCATTCTGTGTGATGACAGCTTGTTGAAGAGCGTGCTGCTAGCTCTGTTCTCAATCCTCCTTGAAAACATTACCTCTCCTGCCATGCAAAGACAGTCACAGCCAGGTCTAGGGTCGCTTAACCTTGGAATGGCACATTCTAGAGAATGAAAGATTATGGTTCCTCATGGCAAAGCTGCCTGTGAGTGCAAATAATTTAGTACTGTGTTAAGCCAGTGATGAATATAGCCCATAATTTAACAAAACAAAGAGGCATTCCCTGAAAAAGCCTCAGAAGCTGTATTTTATAGCATCCCTCCTGGTTAGCAGCCCAGGGAGCTATGAACATCCTCAGCCCCATTAATATCTTAATTGGATCCCTACTGAGCACCAAGGTCTCTTGGTATATTCTCTTGTGAGTTGGAAACAGAGATTTTAAGGACAGGTTCTCCTGTAGTCTGATCTCCTTTACGTGCCACTCCTCCCTTTACAGTAAGGCTACTGTCACTTAAAGCTCTCTGTTTAAACACAGTGTTGCCTTACCTCATCGTTACAGCAAGAGACTCCCTTGCTGCATGCTCACTCATTCCATCCTTTACAACGCTGCCTTTCCCCCATGTTTTTCTACTATGCTCTGGTAATAATAATCAACCTCATCAATGGGTATAACCTGCAGACACACAAACTTCCCTGCTGCCTCTCCATCACGCACCGCCCCTCCCCTCACTTAAAGCTCCCATTTCACCCTCCATGACCTCACATCTTACTTCAGCTCTTTTGTCACCTCTCATGCACTCCCACATTCCCTGTCCATCTTAGCAAGCCAGGGGGTACCATTAGACCACTCTCCGTGCTATCTGCTGTGTCTGAATCACTTTCCTGTCCTCTCTTCATTTCTCCTTCCCTCTGCTTCAGCAGTCTGATGAGGTAACTGCAAAGCAGTGTAACAGGGCACCTGTGTGAGAATCTGGCATTGTCTGTATAATGCCTTTCTCCTCTGCTTGACCCCTTGGACTGCTTCTTTAATGAAGGTCATTAAATTCTTAAGTATTTCCATGCAGTTGGGTAGTGTAATGCCCCAATTATCTAACAAGGCACATACCTCCAGCACGATCACATCTCCCTTCCTTGTCTGCTTTTCTCCAGTCAGAGCTGGGAGTCTCCACATATTGTTTTCAGATGTTGTGTCAAAAAATCAGCTCTGACTCAGGACCAATGCAGCAGCACCCCAAAAGCCTCCAGACCTCCTGAGACCCTGTGATGAGTGGCATCCAGACCCTCAAACGTCATCTGAGCTCAAGGTAAGTGCTGTAGCTAAGGTTATGCATACTGTTGTTTTTGTAAGTGGATGAGAAAAATCAGCAAAAGCTGAACAGAAAAAAAAAAACAAAAAACAACAAACCCAAACCAAAAAACCCAAACCCTACCCAACTTCTAAATTTTGTTGCTTTAAAGAGTGTACATTGCATTTGTAATGCAGACAGTGGTATCTTATTTCCAGGTAATATGTGACAAATGACAGGAAACGTGAGGCTCCTTCGCAGAAAGGCACTGAATTTCCTTCTCAGGTATGCGTGCATTAAGGCCAGGTGGTTAATCCCTACGGTTTACCTGACCCGAGTTAGGGGAAAGAACTGGGTCACAGAACTTTACCTCTCGAGACAATTCAATGCCGTCACCGTACCTAAAAGGTGGTCATTTTGAGAACCGCAGGATCATCATCGGCAGCAGCTGTTGCCGTTCATCACTTTTTACAGCCGGGATACCCATGATGTACAAAAGGCTCCTGCACACCCCCCCCCAACACACCCACCCACCCACCCGCTAACCCCTGCTCTCCCGCAGCGAGCCGAGCCCAAGCTGAGCATGTACGCAGCCACTGACACCTGCAGAATCCCAGTCCAGAGGAAAGGCTTTGAACGGGGCTGAAAGGAAATGTACTTTCCTCAATAACGTCACCGCACTGGAGGTGACGGTGCGAAAGTTGCGGTCACGTCCTGGGGAGTTTCAGCACCGGGATGGCGGGGACCGAGCCAGAAAGGTTCACCCTCAGTCTAAGGACACACGGCTCGGGAGAGGACCACCCGCCTTCGGGGTGCCTTCTCCCGGCAGCTGCCCGGCCCCAACGCCATCGCCGCGCCCCGCTGCTGCGGCAAGGCTGGAGCGATCGCCCCCGCAGCCCCCCGCCCCGGGGCAGCGCATCCCACACCGCGCCGGTCTGACATCGTCAGAGATTTAAATCGTGCCGGCCTCGGGGGGAGCCGCGTCGCGCCCCGCCCCGGGAGAAGCCCCGTCCCCTCCCCGGGAGAAGAGGATGACATCATCCCTGCCGCCCGTCCGCCCCGCCGCTCCCCCTGCCCGCCAGCCACCCCCGGGAAGGAGGAGGGGGTCGCCCCTGCACCCCCTTTCCCAGAACCGCACCCTGCGTAGGGCTCGGGGGGTACCTGCCGCCCCGCAGCCCCTCTGGCCACCCGGCCTCGCCCCTTCCCCACACCCCACTACGTCATCCCTTCCCTCCCCCTACCCTCCCCCCCCTTCGTGCGGCGGTGCTGTCGGGGCAGCGTCCCCCCGAGGGGGAGCGGGGGGATCCGGGCAACGGCTTCGCGGCGGCTTCAAGCCCCGCAAGGCGCCGGCGCAGTAGAGCGGCGCCGGCGCGGTGCGGAGGAGGCGCATGCGTAGCGGGGTCGGAGGGGCGGGCGCGGCGGGCGGGCGGCGGGGCAGCTCCTGCGCTGACACCTGCAGCATGTGCCAGGAGCTGCAGCGGCAGCGGCCGCCTCTGCCTCTGCGCGGCGCGGCCGCCCCGCTCCGGCGCCGTGTGCGGCGGCGGTGGAGAAGCAGCAGCATTAGCAGCAGCAGCGTTAGCAGCATTAGCAGCAGCAGCTCTAGCAGCAGCAGCTCTAGCAGCAGCACTAGCACTAACTCCCGCTCCCGGCGTCCCTCCGGTGCCGGCGGGTGCACGGTGACCTTACGGAGCGTGCATTACCTCACAGGTAAATATCAGCTGATGCGCCCCGGCGGCGGCGGGAGCTTTCCTGAGGTAGCGATCCCGGCTGGGGCAGTGGGTGCGCGGTGGGGAGCGGGAGGTGCTGGCTGTTGCCTTTTACCTCCGTGGGGCAGTGAGCGTGGGGGGGCCCGGGGTTTCCCCCCTTCGGGGGTTGGGGATTGCCTTGGTGAGGGAGGGAGGGGCGGGCGGGGGGTAGGGGTCCCGCACCCCTTACCCTCGCCCCACCCCCTGGGGCTGCCTCTGGCGGGGTCGTACCGTGGTGTCCCGGTGTGTGTGAGGGTCCACAGGCATGCGGCACGGCCGGGCTGCCTCCCAGTGACCCACCCAGCTGCTCCATGCAGCAGGTCCTTGGGGCTCTGGACCCAGTGGGCTCCTGGTTATCCCTTAGTTGGATGCTGTCACCTCTTAGGGCCGGCTGAGGTAAAAGGGACAAAAGGGTGGCACCCGAAAGGCAGCAGCCTGGGCTTAACCTGTGTGTTACCCGGCTCGTTGGCAAACTTTGGTAATTGGTGGTGAAAAATGTTAGTGGTTGCAACCAAACTAGCGTGTGTGGCACTCCCATGCTGGGGAGTAGCTACCACCTAGAATTAAATATTGTTGGCGACTGCGGTGGTCAGCTGGATCTGGTACTTATTCGTTGAACCCACTTAGCAGCATGGGCGATGGCTTGGGTAGCATTCAGAACATCGGTGGGAATCGATGTTGTCTGATAATCCTTGCTCTTTACTGGTGACCCAGAAGATGTCAGATGGAGAGGTCCACCAAGGAAGAAGCAGTGTCACAAACTTTATGTTTGTAGGCTCTGGATACCTTATGTCGTATTTGAAGTTCTGTAACTGACTGTTTGCTTCCTAATGCTGTACCTCTGCTCCTCTCCTTGTTGGATTATGGAAGTAGCTGTATAATAAATAATATTGAGGGGTAAAGGCAGGGGTTCTGTGCTTTAACCCTATCATAGCTAGGGAGCTGTGTCCTTAACTTTTACCTGAATCCCACATTGTCTCTCACACCAATGGATGTGCACATGGCTGGACATCTTTTCACTAATTAAACAGTAGCAAGTAGGGAGCAATGAGTGTTAGACTTTTAGGTTTTGCTGGTTTCTGGCTGTCAAAGGGTAAGCGAGCAGGAGATAAAAACCAATGCTGTGTTTAAGTTCATGTCTTTATATTGGTCCTCAAAAGAGAATGATCCTGCTGACACATTTGTGGGTTTCACCCTCCTGTTGCAGTCACTAGTTAAGTTCTTGTACTTATTCAAAGTTGGTATTCAGCGCACCAGGGGCCTGGGGGGCTTTATGTGGATTTTTGTTTTTCTTTATCACAAGACAAAGTTAAAATTCAAAGAACTGAATGCCTAGAAATAAATCTTTCCTTCCTATAAAAAGCCACGCATAAAATGCCAACTCCTGACCCCACCTCTCAGAAAGATGTAACTGTAATCAGAATGAAATGCTTTCAGTAGTAGTAATATTAAATACAAAATTACATGTGTGCACACTGTGATCATGGGCAAGTGGATAATTCATGCATGTAATGCTCAGTATATGTGGCTCCCCAATAGTATATTACTAATTTCACAGGCTGTTTTCGATGTGTTACTGTTTGTGTGCACCTATGCCCAGGATGCCTAAACTGTGCAGGCTCAGACATGGTGGATTCAGTTCTCACTGGGAAGTACTTCAGGACCCAGTCCTGAAAGCTCATGTGTGGCTGTGATCTTTAGGTGCTCAGATCACCTACTGATCCCACGACAACAACAAAAAAATTAATGCAAAGTACATCATGGAAAGCTGCTAGAGTGCAGTCTGTTAAGGTTTAGAGGAAGGTGAAGGGTGGATTTTTTAGGTTTGTTTGGCTTTAGAAGATTTTGTCCTTTTATTAATTATTTCCTTGATTTCTACAGTTGTGTGCTGTAGAACAGATTATCTCCTCCTATCCATTTTGCCCAGCATAAGTCTATTCAGAATTGCCTATAAGAGTCAGCACTGATCTGCCTAACTTCCCATGCCAGGCAAATAATCAGATAAAATTGCACTGAAATCAATGAATATATACTGACATGAAACTGTGAGAAGAAGATTGGCCTCATGGTGTTTTATATTTGTATAGCTGAAAGCCAAAAATAGCTGTCATAAACACAGCATGTCCTTTCAGAAGGAATAGTCAATGCCTATCTCAGAGTTGTCCAAAAAGTTTCTTTCTTCTGTTTCAGCAGTCTTGGAATGAGAACTATTCTGGAGAAACTTTTTGTTCCAGCGACTAATCTCCTGCTTAGTTCTGTGTTGTTAATCTTAGCTTGCACACTGTTAACATTTGTCAAGGACCGTTTTCTTAAACAAGGCTCCTGAAGTGTGTTGCCACGTGTCACGGGGTTAATTCTAATGACTGCGTTTTAAACAGCCGCTCTTTACATTAATTGCGTATGTTCCTATCTCTAGGCATAACAGCAAAATGGTGTGGAATGTTATTTTGCAATTAGTTTTGCCCAGCAAGTGGGGATTACAGTTGATGGGTGAGCCTGACATGTACTGCATGACTTATCATGTTTTTCCTGGAGAGAGGGGAGTCTTGGGACTGAGTCACCATGGAAGAACATGAAGCCCCGCAGGCACAAAACTGGTGCAATGGAGTGATGAGTCAGACCTCTTATCTTTATATTTGGTATTACGTGGTGTTCACGCACGGGGTGCATTGCATTCATTGTCTACCTAGGAAAGTAATTCAACGGCAAAAAACCTCACTTTATGGGTCCTCTGACTTGGGGATGCCTTATCTTTGCAGGGTTGGTCCCGATTTTATTGAAACAAAAGGGTGATTAGGATCAGGTTAGGAGAATCATGGTGTGCTAACTTGCTGAGCACATTTGGTCTGCCAGACCATACACAATTGTTTCTTGCATTGTTTCAGATCCAATAGTAGTGTGACCTAATACTTAAATTTTCACTTTCTTCGTTGTAGATTTGTACCAGCTCTTTCACACTTCTGAAATAGCATAGAGGGTAGAGGAGTAAAGAGCAGTGTTGCATCCTCACAGCCCTGATATATGTCTATGCCAAATGACTTCTGTGAGTGTTGCTGTGGAATGACAGCATTGTTTCAGATTCCAGAGGAAGCTTGTGTTATTGCTAAGCTTATCAAAATAATTGAAATTTCTTAGAGGTAGTAGCCTCAGAAATATGTTAAACAGTCGGACTGAAGACTGCTCACTCAGCTGTTTTTCAGGAACAAACAAAGCCTTACATCAGAGATGTCTTCACTGAGACACTTACTCTGAACTTCCTTGAATAGCGATCATTAATAATACCATCTTCCTCAAACTAACAGAGCATGAAAGTTCCTTGATTTATAATCATTTGGGAGCAGATGCTCAAATTCTGTCCACTTACACAAACAGCACAAGAACAACCACTTGCTGAAAACAGGGAGGGGGTGCTGTGGGGACAGATGTGTCAGGAGCAATCAGGATGCCTGGAAGAATGTAATGCAACAGCTCTCCATCCTACTTCATTCAAAAGCCACCAGGAAGACTGTTTAAAAAAACATGCATGAGGTTTTTATTTGAAATTTGTGACAGAATATTATTGACATGTATATTTTTACATAGGGTGAATGTAATCAGTCACCATTTTATGATCACCACAGGGGTTAACACTGGTTTTGGGGTGTATGTGTAAGTGTGTGTGTGTGCTGATGGTCTTGCAAAGAAAACCTTTTGTCTTCTCACATTCCCTTAAATTGGGAAACTGTTGCAACAAAGACCTGTTAGAAAACATGAAGGAAGGTGTGCCAATTTAGATATAAATCTTGCAGATTCCAATTAGAGCATAAATGCTTCTTTTTTTTTTTTTTTTAAGTTATCAGCTACACCTATTGTATTCTGTAGATGTGCAGCTATCCAGAATGTCATGTGGAGGAATCACTGCAGGCAGGAGAGGGTTTAGCATTCTCAGCAGCTGAGGTGAAGTGCAAAAGCCACTTGCACAACCTTGGAAATTTCAGTGGTCTTTGTGTCCTGGTGTGGAGGTCAGTAAACCTGGGACTAGTTGTGCTGATGAAGAAACTGAAACCAGAACTGGAAATCTTGAGAGAAATCCATCACATCTTTAGACAGATGGAGATCTAAGAAAAGTCTTCAAATACCTCTTGTTTGAGTTTAGTTACTGTAGAATTTAAACACCATGAATTTGCTAGGTGCTACCATGCCCCCTGGAAATCAACAGCATTTTGCTGTTGACTTCAGTAGAGCCAGGGTTTTGCTCCACTCTTTAAAATAGTCAGGACTGAAATGTATGGGGCTAAATCTTTTGTTTGTTTATGATGACATAAATCCAACCCTGGTCTATTTTCTTCCTCACAGTGAAAAGAAAAAAGAAATCACAGTTATACTGCCCATCCGTGGCATGTCCACAGCTCCTGCTAGGGAATATAATTATATGGTATTCCTGTATGCCATTCAAAACCTTTACCACTAACTGCATGATGTCATCTTCTCCTCCTCTATCCACTAATTTATACTGACAGTTTGCATACCTGTGTCTGTGCCATAAGACCCAGAGGGAAATCATGAGCTCTATCTTCTATTACACAGAGGCTGCATTTGTATAAGGATGTTCTGCATAGCCAAACAACCTGTAAAGGGAAATACAGAGATTTTATAATGCTCAAAAGAGATTACAACTTAACAGAATTCCATCCTATAATGTAGAAAGTAAAAAAATACAGGCTCTTTCATTTAATCCTCTGCCAGATTGATGCCAAGAAGCAATGCAATATCTCAAATGATTTGGACTTTTTTAATCTTCTTAGCTAGAAGAGATGTCAGAAGAGCCAGGGGTGGAGATCTACAGAAATAAAGTAGAAGATTTGTGTGGAATTTCCTCATGTACTGGTCTGGATGCCTCTGCTTATTTTGCTTAAAATGAAATTCAGACATGAGAAGCATGCTTGATTTTCTTTTCTCTTCTCTTGGTGCTGACAAGCTCTGCTTTGGCTTTGTTGTCTAAAAAGGTAACAGCAATTAAAATGTAATGTGACAGCAACTCCTATAAACTGTTTTATGATGTAAGAATCATAACGTAAGGTTTTTTTTGGCATGATGAAAATTATCAGGGCAAAGGAAATCTGTGGCTTTTCAAGGGTTCACCCAAAACTTTCTCCTGATCACCGACTCCTCACACAGCAGGTGTGAGTGGAGGCTCATTTAACTGGTAAAGCGCCTCTACAGTGAAGTTTGACCATGTTGGTTTAAATAAAAGCTTGATATGATTTTGCCCTTGGGCCTTCCTGGGGAACAGAGGAACTGCTGGTTTAGTGCCAGCGTTTGCTTGTCATACTTACGGGTGAATAGATCCATTGAACAGTGAGACCACGTTGAACTGTTCATCTTGGCTTGTGCAGCAAGGTGGAACTGTGTTTGCATCCTGCTTGGCACGAAGCAGGATGGGTGAGCTGCCTCCATCCAGGAGGAAGAGCCACGTCAAGCACTCTCAAGGCAGCCTCCCACTGGCGGAGTCCAAAGTTGATGGGGGAGAAAAAAAAAAAAGGGGAGGTTACATGATGTTTTTTTGAATGGAATTATGATTAATAAAAAAATTAAAACCCCAAAGTTAAACTGTGACCCACCTACGTCTTCAGGTGATAAAGATGAAACACTGCAAGGAGGAAAAGGGAAAGATCAGCTTTACTCAGAAATGTAAGAGGGAGCAGTGTGAGCAAGACAATAGTTGATCTTTCTGGAAGGATTTGAGCTGAAACTGAATATCTAATGTGTGTTGCTCTGGTCTTGACCTCTGGTTCCTGGGCAAAATACAAGTTCCTCATCAAATCTGTACGCTTGTGAAAGGAGCTGCCTTTTGTAGGCCATTTGTTTATACGCCTTATGCCTTGCAGGACTGACCTGTTATAGTGGCTTTTTACATCTATTGAGTCTTCTCACAAATGGCACTCTTGTACTTGTTTGGTGCCAGAGTTAAAGTTAAATGATGGTTGGCCTGTGCTTAGCCACAGAAGCATTGTCCATGGTAATGACCGCCACAAAGTACGTCTTGGTCACAGTCTGAAGTACCAGTCAGCTCTCCTCTTTTCTTCCCTTTTTGAAATCTTTGCTTTGGCATCCGTGTCAATGAGCATGGTCATGTGGTGTGCAACACAAACTTGAGTTGTGCTGGGAGGCTTGCCTCCTTGGAGAAAGAAGGGCTCTTGGCTGCCCACCAAAGCCCATCACGGCTTGACAGTTACGCTTTAGTGAAATGGACCGGCCGACTCCTCGGCGGGCAGAGTGCCAGCCTAACAGATGGGCCTGAATGTGGGCAGCCAGCAAAGCACGTACGTATGTGTAGATGTAGATAACTGTATGTATGGGCATAATAAACGGGGATCTTTGCATTTGAAAAAAGTTGCTGAAGTGAAAGGCTGAAAGCTTAAAGTGATGAGCGACTGAAGAGGGACTTCTTGTGTGGAGGGGGTACATCATAGTGCTCAGGGGAAGGATGTGTGCTTTCCTTGTTGCTCCTCGCTTGCAGTTTTGCAGATTATGTAATGAACAAAGGAGGCTATTTAGTCTTTTGAATCCAGGCACTCCTGCTACTGCGACTGGGAATGTGGAAAATGACACTTTACTGCAGCGAATCCCCTTACAAACTGCCTGAAGCTTGCTACCAGCTCAGATTTTACCAACATGCTTACTAGTAGATGTGAATGTGTTGGTGGTCAGTGGAAGTCTGTCCATACCATGCTTTTTGATTGAGTCATGTTTTGAAGTGTGAAATATTTCACTGACCAGGAGTTGCATGGAGATCACCTTCCTGCATGGAATGTAACAAAATTTTCTATGGGTTGTAGCTTACAAAATCTTTGTGTGTTGTTAGCTAGCAAGTTCCCTCTGTGGATGGCAGTCAGCTAACACATGCATGGAGGCTATATAATATTTGCTAATTAAACACTTGTAAGCCTTTTGAAGACCTAAACATTAGTTGCATCTCTCCAGAAAGGATGTGGAAAAGCTAAGTGACTTGAACTTGTCTTCAGAGGGATTTTATTGCAGAAACCTATTTCCTGTGAGTCCATTTCCCAAATTTTATCAATTGGGCACTGGAGAATTGCCTGGCCTTGCAGTGTCAGGGCACACAGGTGTCTTGCTTGGAGGTACCAGGTCCCCTTACTAGGAAAAAGTTCTAGTGAATGCAGGATGAATAGAATCATGCACTCAGCTGGAAATTGCCTTGGGCTCTTTGTAAGATTCTGGAAGGTCTGTGGACAGTTTTCCTTAATACTGCAAACCCAGGATCTTTGATTTTAGGCAAAACTTGTAATGAACTCTGGATACCCTCAGTGTAAACGTATAGATTCTAGGACCCCTAAGTTAGATTACCAGGACTTACTGGGATAAGAAAAATCTTTCCTCCAAATCCTGGAATTAAATTATGTTTACCCGATCTAATGTAATCCCTTTACACTTAACCCGAAGACATGGCAGCTGTCTGTGTGACTCCCAGCTCAAGTACTACGGTCCCTGGCTTCCTAAGGGAACACACAGTGCACAGAGAACTTTTGCAAGACAGCACTAAATGGGCCAGCAAACCTAGGGATAGTGTTTTGGCTTCAAGGATGGGACCAAGCGTTTGGTGGGAGCTCACTTATTTGGCAAGGCATTCAAAATAAGTACGATGAAGGAACTGTTTTAAAGAGGGAAAATAATGAGGTAATTTCTTAGGACCCAGATTAAAAAAAAAACCAACAACAAGAAACAATAGCTTTTCAGGGGTAAGTGTTTGCTCCCATAATGGAAATGGCAATAGTATGCCCTTTACATTTGGAATATCAAATGGGCAGATGTGTTCTGATCTGAGCGCACATTTTTAACTTTATATTCTTATTTTAATCTTTCAGACATGTTTACTATGTGACTCTATTAGTTTTTTTCCCTTTCCCTTCTATATAATAACCAGAAGAGGAAGTTAATGGTGGTGTGCACTAGTTAATGGGAACTACAGAAATTTAAATCCTCTATGTGGATATTCTTGCAAGTTTTGACTCATTTAATCCCCATCTCTTTAGTTGACATCTCCCATTCCTCTTTGTGCAGATTAGGGGGAAGATAACCCACAAGTTTCAAGGGATTTTTATCAGTTTTCTTCTCACCTGCATTCAGCTTCTTCTGGTGGGACTATTGGAGAAACAGAAGTGCAGTCCTCCAGAGGACTGGGAGAGGGTGAAGAGGAAGAAAAAGAGGATGGGGGCAGGAAGGTCAATAAAAAGGAAAAGCAGGATGGAGAAAGATGAGATGCAAAAGGAGAAGGAAAGAAAGGCAAAGAGAAAGAGTGGAAAGAAAAAGACTGAAACCAGTAGAAAAGAGAAAAAAAAAAAAACCCAAGCAGGTTGTCAGATGAGTACTGTAGTGTGTTAATGAAAATTAGTACATGCTCCAGCTAATTCCTTTTCTTTTCACATGACAGAGCAGGACTCATCTTGCAGAGACTTCTTTGGAAGAAGTGTCTCATTTGACCTCATGGGGCTTCTTGGATGAGGAGCTTGCTCGAGACCTTTATGGGGTGAAGACCAACATGAGCAGTAGCAGGGCCAGGCTGTGTCTCTTTATGCCAACAGACAGGACACTGATTTCCTTTTGATTACTGAATCTGCTGGGGTAGGAATGTTTGTTCTCAATTAAATGCTGGCACTGAAAAGAGGAAAGTAAGTCCCTGTATGTTTTAAGCCAGCAGACAGGCATGTTGGAAGCTGAACAGCATCATGCCTTGCTCTGTATAACCTTCTGCAAAGAAAGGTGATACATACTGTCAAATACTGCAATATTAGAGGTATTACTATTGTAGTCCCTGTTTCTCTAGATAGATACTAAGGATTTAAAGGCATTTAGTATTTGTGAGTACAGCATCATTCTATCCTAAAAGACTCTTTGCTATTTTTTTCCTCCTGACCTCTATTTAATCTACTCTTAGTAAGACTGACATTATTATGTATGAAAATTCTTAGCACATAAAAGATAAACAGTAACTGTTGTATAAGATTAGTAACTTAAAATGCAGCTGTTAAGTACATTTCTCTGCACCATGGATTAATCAATCATAGTCAATCATCATTCTTGGGCAGATGAATAGGTAGGATACCTTCACATTTTGGCAAGGGTTTATTTCATTTGTCCCATTGTGGCTGTGTTCTGTATTTCCACAGGGAATGCTATGTTACTGGTATGCTAGGAGCATCATATTATCATTGCTGTTTGGACTTACACTTTAATGTTGCCATCAAGCTAGCAGAAAGATTATTATTCTTGTATAATTTGTGGGCTTTTTTTTTTTTTTTTTTTTTAATTTCAGCACATGAAAGTGTGTAGTAAGGCACTGTAAGACTCTTGATTTGTTGAAGGCCTTCAGACTTCTGATGGTGAGCTTGGCTATCAGGACAAATGACCATGGCTTCTTTACCACAAGCTCTGTTCCAAATAATTAAAGTAATGTTAGTGGGTCTGGTGAAGCAGTGGGCTGTATTACAATGCTTGCAAAGCATGGAAACCTACTGTGTCTTTCTGTCACAAAAAGGCCCTGCCTGTGCTGTAGATCCTGTGAAGAATTTGTAGAGATACTTGAAAGGATAAAACACCGTATAAATTCCTAAAGTTCAAAGAGAAAATACCACTTAGGATAAAAAAGGGAGCTTAGCCCAGCAGCAGCTTAGCCATATAAGACAGATCTAGTGCTAAGTCCTGCACCATCAATGCAAATGCCTCTGGTGTTCACCAAATATCCAGATGGGAGGACTTGAAGACAGTCTTTGAGGATGCTGACCTTGGTGGAGGGGGGGGCAGAAAGAAAAAGCATTCATTTCCCAATAAATGACTCTCATTCTCTGTGCAGGATACAGCTAGGGAAGGTTTAAGACGTGTACAGCTAGATCTTTTTTACTGAAAACTACTTTTGAAGGCATTAATATGTATTTGCCTCTATTTCTGTGCAAATATTATGCTGGAAATGAAACTGGGAACTATGCAAGGTGGCAACCATGTTATTTTAACAGAGGCACAGATTATACCAGGCCTGAATGATGCTTTTGAGAGCTGAAGGTTTTAAAAATAATTATCTATGTCCTCCTTCCTGTGCCATATACTGACATGAACATTGAATTAAAGTTGATTACCTTCAGGCCATGATGGTCATTAAAACTAAGTGAAAAGGTTGGTTTGGACGTGACATTTCTTTCTAAATAGATCTCTGTGACCTTCAATAATTTCTGTATGTTTCCTGGACCCAAGTGCTTCCTTGTCTTGTCATCCCTTGTCTTCCAGCCTCCCCACAGAAACATTGACAACTCCCCACATTGACCAGTCAGCCATGCCAGGCCTTGTGCTTGCCTCCTTCCCAGGCACAGAGCTGCTTTTGCATCTCCTCTGCAAGTCCAAGCATCTTCACTTCTGCCAGTAGCACTTGAATTTAAGCCGTGTTGACTTAACCTCAGCTGCTGCTGCACGCTGGCCATGGATGGCGTAAGAGCATGCAAATTATCTCCCTAAATAATTTGCACAAGTTGTCACACAGAACAACACAAACTTCGGTGGCAGTGTCAGGCTGCTGTTGCCGTAGGAGATATGCAGGGACAGCTTTTATGAGTGCCCAACAAAACAATGACACAACAGCAGTTTAGCAGCTGTACTGATTGCAGATGCTGTTTCAGGCTTCTAAACCCAGTGCTCGCAGTCAAGCAGTGCAGACATTTGGATGGCAGAATGCTATGTGGTACCCAGAATGCCTGAACAGCCAATAAAATGGATATGGACACGTAGCAGTAAGTGCAGTCCTAGGAAAGTATCTGTGAGACTGCAGTCATTGCTAAGAGGGGTGTGCTTGTTGGAGGCCATATTGTGGCTTTTTGGCCCTTGCTGATGACCACAGGCATAGAAATGGTTCATGTTGCTTTTGTTTGTTTATAGGGAAAGGAAGAAACATGGAGCTGCATCTCTGTTCTGAAGCTAAAGTATAGATTAAAGGTACTCTTTTTTTTTTTTTTTCTCTGTGTTTTGGTTTTTAGGAGACTGCAGCAACGTACTCTAAGCAGTCACAGGAGCTTTAATGACAGCTGTTTTGCTTGAAAGCCTGTATCTGTCAGTGTCTATAACATGATTTGATGTAATCCTTTGGATGTTTAAAAAAGCTGCGGTCTTCTTTGCCTACCAAAATACATTTAACAGTTGAAATTGTAGCAGAGAATATTTCTAAAATCTGCCATTTTACATATACTCTGTTTGATCCTACTGTTTATGTATTTTTAATACATCTCATTAGTTGGAACATCCAGTTAAGGACATGGCTTGGTAAAATATGGGATTTTGGGAAAAGAAAAAAAAAGAAACAGAAACAAAATACTGCTAGCAGAAACATTAGTAATCCTATATCCCTGTGCCATTTGCAGCTCAAAACTGAGGAAAAATATTTAAAAACAAAGTTGTCTTTTACGGCAGACTTTACGCCTATGAATCAATCTCATCTTACGACTCAGATGTAGAAAAGATTTGTCCTTGAAACCCAGATTCCGCTTTCATACACGGACCTGGGTTTTGCAAAGCCTTGAAATGGCACAGTGAAAGGAGAGCTGAAAGCTGCTGCCAGATGTACAAGATGGTCCTGGTTACCTGGAGCTGAGCAGGAGCTCTAACATCAGGCACTACAGCACCGCAGGCAGAAGGTGTGCAGGCAGATAGTCGGGTGGCTGCCCCTGTGGCCAGGTGAGGAAATGCAGATTTACTACAGAGGGTGTGGGTGTATGGTTTGTTTGTCTCAGTGGGTGGGCAGTCACTTTCCTCACGTTTTGTTTGCCCCAATCACTTTTTCTCTAGCAGTGATACTGGGATGGAGAAGGTATGAGCTGGCACAGGGTGTGCGGTGGCACGCTGCCTGGCTCGGGGTGCAGGTGAGGAGAGTGGGCTTATAGAACATGATTTTAGCACTCCTGAGTTATATGAGAATACTGGTATTCAGAAACCAACCAAGTCTGGGGCACTTGAATTTGATACTGTTTGTTTTTTTTTTTCAGAGGACTCTATAGCCCTGACTCACAGAGTTACCCAAAATTTCCTGCGTCCATTTGGGTGACTCTCATGGGGCTTTGAGAGGGAGGAAATGGGTGTTTGGCTGTTCATGGTGGTATTTTTCCTTCCCTTGGTTTTCTTTTTATCAACTTTCCACTGAAATGACAGCAAAATGACAGCAAAACCTGCATGTTGTTGTCATTAGCTCTTCATGCATCTGCTTTCCCCATCTTCTGCATAAGATACTGGGCCAATCTACATTTTTCTAGTAGTCTTGAAATGCGGTAATTAAGAACAGTTTATTGCTTTGTTCACAAAGCCTCAAAACAAAAGGAGAGGAGGTTCTTTTATCACTTCCTTGCCTTTGGCAGCCTCAGGACAGTGAAACTTCCCAGGCTTCTTGCTGTCCACATGGCTAACTCCCATGAATGTTTTTTTAACACGGGGTTAAAGTCTTGTTGAGAGTATTTTTGATCTTTATGCGCTACCTCCTACTTCTGCTTGTGTTAGGGTAGAACCAGTGTTATTAGGGTAGTACTAGTGATTGGAACATATTTTATGATATGTTATTAAATGTTGTTAAGGCATTTAAACTGAAGCTCCAGCATACACTGGTGTGTAGTCCTTGAGTATCAAAACATTTGTTAGTGTATGTTTCGGGAGCAGTGAGACTGGAAGCTCAAACCTTGAGAGTGCCTTGACTATTTTTTTCACACCTTATTTTTCACAGGTTTTTTTTTTTCCTTGCTTTTGAGTAAGAAAATCCTCTCTTACCTTGCAAGAGCTGAGTGTTTGATGTGACTTCATTTAGGAAAGTGGTAGCATACTGTTCATGAATCATCACAATAGATAAGTATTAAGGTGTTTAGCTGAATTTTGGCATATAAGGCTCTGCTCCATGTTCTCTGTGCATCTGTATTAAGTGTCATCTTAACTATTGCATTTTTCTACTTGGCAGTTATTCACAGCAGAAGTACCTACAGTAGTTGCTTCTAATACTGCAGCATTTGTAAGTGGTACCTGTACTGCTACTGTTGTTTTGGGTTGTTTTTTTTTTTTTTTTAGCTTTCTATTTTTAAATCTCCCTTCTAAAAGTAAAAACATGGAACAGTTATCAGTAAATACAGAAAAAACCCTACCCTGTTTCAGAAGGCTTTAAAGCAGAACAGAAAGCAGTACAGCTACTCTGTGCCTTCTCATACTAAAGTATAACATACAGTTTAGGGAGTAGGTTTCTAGCTCCACAAATTCATATAACTCCACTGAAGTAATTTCTGAGAGAATCTGCCCTGACTCTGAGGATGTCCCCATTGAAGCTGTGAGTGGTGAAGCATCCAGCACATACACTAGGGCAGATGAAATTGCACATGCATTAGAGAAGGGAAGAAAATGCCTGATTGTGTACATATATAGATGTCTGAAGAGGTGAGTGGCTGGCTCTCTTGGCATTATTGAGGGGGAGAGGAAACTATGGTAATGCAAAAAAGCCCCAAAAAAGGGAAAAGAGCCAACACCCACCTAGGAGGCTTTTTTGAATTGCTTGTACAGTGTCACAAAGGCACAAGAATAAAGAGAAGGTCAGAGTCCTAGGAACATGATCAGAGGCCCTTTCAAATGGTGTAGAGTCCTTGCCTGTATTGGTCCCAAAGTGATTTTTTTTTCAGGAAGAGGGAATATTTTGAACACCAAGAGTTGTTCTATTCTTCTCAGTGACCTGTCTGAGAATGAACATATTTCTCACTTGTAATTGGAGTCGTATTTAGCCAGCCCATTTTCTCACTGCAGGGTTTCAAGTCCCAAACAGGTCGGGGTTCAAGTCCCAAATTGTTTTATTTACCAGGAAAATTAATTTGTCTTATTTGGCATTTAACTACTGCATCCCCAATGATATTGAGAACTGCCAAAAATAATTATTTGGTTTTGTCAGATTCAGGTCTATTTAATAATGCTGTCAAATAACAAATGCTTCTGTTTCTGTCAATAGGCCTTATTTATAACTTTTTTAGTGTACGTAGGAAAAAATGACATCACGAAAACTTTGGGAGCTATCACTAGAGCTGACTTCCATGGCAATATCTGTGTGCAGTCCCAGGTGGTTTAGCTCCTGGTTGCAGAGGGAAGGCTTCTCAAGGCTGAATGATAAGTTGTGACCTTCCATGCACTTATTTCCTTCTTTATTTTCCTGGCTGAGTACTTCAGATGATCAAAAATAACTGGAGAACATTTTTTGCTTGTTTATTTTTAAGTAGTCTTTTGAACTGACAAAACACGAAATCCTTAGACCAAAGGACAGTATTTTTCAGTAGGTTACAAGTGTCTGAGAGTGAAGATGCTGAATATATTTACCTCAGCCATGATTTTGCTGCCATAATAAGATTTTTTTTTTTTTTTTTTTGCTTCGCTGCATACACTAGGACCTCTAAGATTATGCTAGCTTACCCTGAGCTAAATCCGGCTACAGGATTTGGTTGTAAAATATACAAGGAGGGGTTTGTGGCTGCAGAAAGTCTCTACAATCCCCTTTCCATGAGAAGATATTAGTGGGGTTGAAAGGAATCCATTACTTAGTGCTTTCACACAATCCTAGCTAAAGTGTGCCTTTTCCTGTGGCAGCGCCCTTTCCAGGGTATCTTGGTTTGGATTGCTCTGCTAAAGCTTGTGTTGACCAGAAGCAAATGAACCTGATGAGTGATGCTCACCTGTGCTTTGTGCTCTTCCACATGTTGCTCCTCACCTGTGGTGGCTGTAGAAGAGGCACCCCCTGAGTGTTTACAACCCTTAACAAATTTCACCCATCCATACAGTGCCTGAGTAAACCCTCTGTGCTCCCCCTCTGTAGGAGCATCCACAATGGCTGGGGCTTAACTACTATCATTTGATGATTCATTTGCAGTGCTTACTTTCTAAAAATTGCATAGCCTGTTCTCAAAAGCAAAGCAAAGAAAAAAGCAGCTGTTATGAAAAGAGAGGGAGAAAAACTCACCCGTACAAAGCACAGAGCTTTGAAGAACTAGAATTGCATTGTTAGGGTAAGAAAAAAAAAACCAAACCACAACAATTTGCCTTGTCTTATTTTTGAAAATGCTCAAAAATAGAGTTATATTTTTGAGGTACTATTCATATTGTATACAATTAACTGAGACATTTGTGACTCAGTCCTGACTTGAATTTCTTACTTTTGGAGGGTTTTAGAGAATAAACCAGGAAGTTTTTCCATGTTGTAAAAAGACATGCTTTTATATTCAGTTCTAGTGAATTTTAGGCATAAATTACAGAATCATAGAATCACATAATAATTTGGGTTGGACCTCTAATGGTCATCTGGTCCAACCCACCTGCAGTAAGCAGGGACACCCTCAACTAGATGAGGTTGCTCAGAGCCTCATCAAGCCTCACCTTGAATATCTGTAGGGATGAGGCCTCAAATACCTCCCTGGGCAACCTGTTCCATTTTTCCACAACCCTGATAGTAAGGAACTTTCTTCTAACATCCAATCTAAATCTACTCTTCTCTAATTTAAAACCATTGCCCCTCATCCTATCACTACAAGCCCTTGCAAACAGTCCCTCTCTAGCCTTCCTGTAGGGCCCCTTTAGGTACTGGAAGGTCAGTATTCAGTCTCCCTGGAGCCTTCTTTTCTCCAGGCTGAACAACCCTAGCTCCTTCTGCCTTTCTTCATACTAGAGGTGTTCTAGCCCCCTGATAATTTTCATGTTTGTCCTCTGGATCCACTCCATCAGGTCCATGTCCTTCCTATGTTGAAGGCTCCAGAGCTGGATGCAGTAATGTAATATCAATATTGAAATAAACACGCTGCTTTTAAATTGTAAGAAGCATCAGAACTGACCAGTCCAAATTTTACCCTGAATTATTTACTGAATACAGAGATGGGCTTCATTGTGCTTCTTTTTATTCTAGCATAGTTTATATAGAATTCAATTCAAAAAGCAGAAAATTAGTGTGACTGAAAAAATGAGAAAAACGAATTCTCTGTGCTATATAATGTTTTGCATAAAGCATTTGCTTTCTCTGGAAATAACTAACTGTAGCAGAAACTGAAGCTTCCCATTCAGAAGTTTCTTAACATTTAATTTAAAAATCTGTGATTGAAAATAAATATTTTGACATGTCCAAATTAATCGGGTCCTTTTGCACCTCTGAACTTTAATTTTTAATTTCTAAGATACTGCAGTGATTCATCCCTTCCCCCATGTGTCCCAGTAAGTCAGGCTGTCCAGCCTGGAGATGCATCTTTCATGTCCTGCCACCAGCATGCAGCTTTGGTGCCCAGTGGGGAGGCTGTATTCACTACTGAGATGATGCTTTGCCCAAAACCTACCCCATAGTCCAGTCCACAAGGCACCAGAATTGGAAGTCTGATGGGTATTCCAGCAGCCCAGAGAAATGCAGCTTAGTCTCAAAACAAAACACTCTCTCTGCTTTGAAAGGGAGACTTTTTTTTTTTGTATTATGCATGAATTAAACTTGGCTTTTGATGAAGTGCTTCATTTGGATTTTGCTGATGGAAGATTTGAGTTTTCAACTCAAGCTAAAGCACTTTTGTGCTAAAACACCCACTGTTTGGTTTTGTTCTGCTGACCAGCTCTCTTCCAAGATTTTCTATTCTTCTTTTTTATGGGTTGTAACTTGGAAACATCTTGTGAAGGCTTCTCTTCCTCTCAGACAAATTTGCTGTTCTTTCAAGTAGGCAACTATGGAACCAGTACTCAAAGTGGAAGAAACACACTGAAGTCAGATGATGAATTTTCTTGTAGACCGATATGCATATTTCAGTTGAAGGTCCTGACCAGTTTGGAGCCCAGAGAAATAAAAATTCCTGCCTCTGTGTGTATTTAAGGGAATAAGCCACAGATGAGTCATGAATGCAGCATTACTAATGACCCTACCCACACCACAGCTGCTGAACCTGTCTGCAAGGCAGAATGAGCTACAGACCTCCCCCAGATGCCAAGAACATCTCATCAGTACTCCCAGGAGCTGATGGTCTCTGACAGGCTGTCATTCCAGGCCCCCACCTGCTTGTTGAGGAGCATATGAAGAGGGTCCCAGAAGAAAATCCCTTCCCTGCCCCATGCCTGATGTTACCCACCCACATCCTTTCCATGGGCTCACCTGCTGGGCAATGAAATCTCCCAACCCCCAGTAATGGTTGTAGCACTGAATTTACCTTTAAATGATGCAGCTGCAGCAGGGAATCACACTGGATGAGCGAATGCATGCAAATAAAAGTAAACCACAGAGAATGCGGCGATTTCTGGAATCTTAATGTTCTGGCTACATGCCTATTACCATTTTCTTTGACATATATTTTTTTAATGACCTTTGTAAAGGTAGTTCATGGAAAAAAGGTAGAAAAGTGCAGCGTTGCTTTAGAATAGGCTAAAAATCCTTTTGTGGCTCTTGTTAAGCAAGCAATGTTTTTTCCAGGGAAACATAAAATGTGAGTCGAAAATTGGATTAGAACAATTAAGATCCAAGAAAGGGTATATAGAATGTGAGGATTAAAGAAAGCTGAAAAGTGAAGTTTCAGCTGAAAAAGAAAAGACTGATAAATAGATTGAAAGCTTTTGATGGCTGTAAAATACATAGAAGGGCAGCCCATTTCATTTTGACTTTTGCTTTTAGTACTAGTTTACTACAGCTAAGTTTTTGTTTTCACTCTAAAGAACATTTTGGGGAATGACTTTTCTGCTCCTGACTGATCTGCAAAACAAACTTGAAAGATTTACCATTTGACTGTGAGTACTCTTGGTGTTTTTTGTTAAATCTGCATTTTATGGATTTTTCTCTTTGAATTGAGATCTATGATTCTTTTTTTCCTCCTTTGTATTTTGCTTTTCTGGTTTGCTTTTGTTCTGTCTTCTTCTGGGCCAGTACAAGCCCTTGTATCAAAAATAAGCCATTTTCATAAGAATCCTGTCACATCACTGCTCATGAATGCTGCTGTCTTGCAGTAGAGACCTTGCTGTTTGATTGCTCCCACTCTCCTACTACTCATCTTCTGGGATGGGAGGAACGTGAACTTTCCTGAGGGTTGCCTCTTTGTGGTTCTCCTTGTGGGAACTTGACCTGACATATGCTTGAGTTGTTTGATCTGCTACCACATATTTGGAATTATTATGCTCAAATTTTGATAAAACTCATTTGCTGCGTTTGCAGGCTTTAGCAAGCCTTTCTTACTTACAGTCATTACTACTATCTTATGGTTTCTGTGAACCCCGGTGCTGTTGTTGGTCTCAAGCTGGCAGAAGAAGGGTGATCCTGATGCCAGAGCAAGCACTGCCCAGCAGAGGGGCTGCTTTTATGCATTGCTCTACTCCCCATTACATTCTCAGTGGCAGCTGGAAAAAAATCATACTGCTTTGTGCACTTTGAAGAAGGACATTCACTGGCTCTTGGTCCTAGACTGTAACCTCAGAGGGATGTTCAGAATGAAAGAGCAACCACACACCTCACTTGATATCCCTGGCACTGGCAAATGAGTTGCTGGTGAAGACTGTTCTCTTTGAGGGGCCAGGTCAAAAAGCCTCTGATGTTAAAATCAAGGGAAGAGGCTCCATGGTAGTGCTGGTAGCAGTAGGCAGCCTGCTGAGGTATGGTATGAGGTATGAGGTATGGCCTGTATCAGGAGCAACGTGGCCAGCAGGTCCAAGGAAGTGATTCTGCCCCTGTACTCAGCTCTGGTGAGGCCACACCTCGAGTACTGTGTCCAGTTCTGGGCCCCCCAGTTCAGGAAGGATATCGAGGTCCTGGAGCAGGTCCAAAGGAGGGCATCTAGGCTGGTGAAGGGACTCGAGCACAGGCCCTATGAGGAGAGGCTGAGGGAGCTGGGGCTGTTCAGCCTGGAGAAGAGGAGGCTCAGGGGAGACCTCATCATTCTCTACAACTCCCTGAAAGGAGGGTGTAGCCAGGTGGGGGTTGGTCTCTTCTCCCAGGCAACTCTCAGCAAGACAAGAGGACACGGTCTCAAGTTGTGCCAGGGGAAGTTTAGGTTGGATATTAGAAAGAATTTCTTTACGGAGAGGGTGATCAGGCATTGGAATGGGCTGCCCAGGGAAGTAGTGGATTCTCTGTCCCTGGAGATATTTAAAAAGAGACTGGATGTGGCACTCAGTGCCATGGTCTGGTAACTGCAGCAGTAGTGGATCAAGGGTTGGACTTGATGATCTCTGAGGTCCCTTCCAACCCAGCCAATTCTATGATTCTATGGTTTGGGAGGGACTGTGAGGCTTTTCAGGGTCTAGGTAGACCAGTTGAAGTGAAATGGTCCTTTGTTGCATTGCTGCATTGTAAATAAACACGTGGTATGAAAGTTTTGGTGGTGAAGTGGGGAGATGAATTCAGAAACTGGAGGCTTTTTAGGCTCTTGCCAGCTTCTCCAAAAGGGAAATGGAGTCTCAGGCCCCATTACAACACTACTAATCCTCAGTATATGGACTTCTTTTAACATACAGCTTCTAGATGGTTCAAGGTTTTCAAATAAAGCACTTATCTTTCATTATATTACAGAAAAACTTGAAAATAAAATATATTGAAAAATAAATATAAATTGAAAACTACAATTTTTTAGCCAGTATTATGATTTCAGGGGTGATTTCTTCATATTTAAAAAAAAAAATTAGCATCAAACATATTTATTTGGCATTAGATCAGGCACCAAACAAGTACCTTATCTGGAGTTGTGAATAAGCTGGTTTGCACTGAGGAGAATTATGATACAAGTGTGTTTGAAAAAATTTGTCAAGAAAGAGAAGCTGAAAACAGGCTCAATCAACTGGTGTGTTAGGTTTTATTCTGCCTTTAACTTTAGCTCCCACAACAGGAGGAAGAGGATTTGTAATTAATGACATCCTTCAGTATTTGGCAAAATATGAATCTACTGTGACTTCCAGACTTTGCTGAAGATGGATTAGGAGCCCGGGAACAGGGAGAGCTGCTGTGCATGCTCAGAGTGGTGTGGAAAAGTTTGCGCTGAACTTGATCCATATCACTGCTACCAATCTATCATTGTTCACAAATGTGAGTTAAAAATGTAACAGAGAGATTGACAGGGTATCCTAACAGAAGCTTTCAATTTTTAAAGACATTTTAATTCCTTCTGAAATTCTTTTTATGAATTGATAGTTGTCATTGTCCGTTCAGCTACAATTGGTTATAATAATTAGAGCAGTAGAAATATATACTTGAAGAACAGTTGTGAGTAGGACAAAAAAGTCTGTGGCAGCAATAGCTTTATGCAGAGAGCTGTGGTCTGCAACCCAGTGGGGTTTCTTGCTGTGTGTGAGGTTCAGTGCCTGTATGTGTATCCTCCTCCCTGACTCAGAGTCAGGGGTAAACACCTTGATCTTATTTTTGGGCAGATAAAGTGAAGCTGAAAAAACCTCTTTCCAGAGAACTTTTAGGTGAAAATCTAATAGCAAATTGTTGCTGCTGTGCTTCATTACAGGGGCTTGCAACTGTATTGCTATTGATTGCCTTTTAAATCTGACTCTGGATTTGAAAAGGTTGTAACAGAGTAATGCCAGTGATGTGTTTGTACCGTAGTAGCCCTCTGTCAGATATAAGGGAAACTGCAGTTTATCAATGACCTGTTAAGGGCAGGAAAGCCAATGACTATTCACAACCCAGGGGCCCTGATCTTACAATCACCTAAGTGTTGTTTGTCCTTATTAGTGTAAGTAACTGCACTGAACATCATGGGATTACTCACATTAGTAAAGCAAAGTGAGTTTGAGTGATCCTGGAATGAATACGCTGGAAGTTGTGAGGAGATAATCAAAATCAGAAATGGAACTATGGGAAAAGTAGCAGTGCTTGTAACAATAAATGTTTTCCTGTGCCTTTCAGCTCACGATAGCAAAACATGCAAGGTTAATAATGTAGAAGTAGTAAGTGTGTGGTGTTAATCACTAAAAATTGTTTTGCTTTTGGTGACCAATTTATGCGAGTGGCTGAAGTCAATGGTTGTGCCAAACAGGCCAGGCTGAGATTTCACTCATTGTCTCCCATTCTGTACCTTGCTTTCTTGCAGGCCTCATTTTTTACATTGTTAATATTTGTGACATTTCCTTATCTTCTTTAGCATGATAATGCCATCAGACAGTACTGGGAAATATTGAGGCGTGTTCAGGTCCTGCGGTGGCAATGGAGTTAAAAAAGGGGTGTTAAGATCTCATAGGTACTCAGCGTCTTGCACGGGTTAACTTGTGCTGATGCGCTTGTGTGTACAGCAGAAATCCACAGCTCAGCTACAGGTGGGCCTTTAGGGACTCCACCAACTGGTGTGAGAGCCTCTAGTAATCACACTGCTTCATTCCCACCCTCCTTTTTATCCATCCTACCCACCCTGCCTTCTCCCTCATTGCCCTGTTAGAACTACCCTATGGATTTGGTCACCAGCCCAGCATCCCAGGGCCCCAGTTCCCTGTGGTGCAGGAGAACAACAAAACTCTGTCTTCAGCTGTTACAGCCAGTCAGCCAAAGCTTTTCTCCTGTGATGAAGGTTTTTCTGAGGGTTTAGCAATACATTCTTCAGGGGAATAGAATACTAAGGAATGTGTTTGTTTTTTTCAGCTTTTCTCCCCCTTTGTCTTGCCTTCTGTCTTCCCTTTTTTCAACCCTACACCTTCTTCAGTCACAGTAGTTAAGGAGAAAAAGGAAAAACACAAAGTATATTTTGAAGGCAAGTATTTTGAAAACTGGAAAAAATAGGAATAGTTCATACAGCTTTCAGTGAAAATAAAAGTATTTTCAGACAGTAGTAACAGGTATAGTTTCATTGACTGTGCTAAGCACACATGTTAAAAAAGGTCCTTCAACTGACTGTATCTGAAGGCAAATAGTTGCATCAAAGCTACATTCTCTAGTCTATGACTTCTGATTTAAATTAGATGAAAGAATCAGATCCACTTCGGCAAGTGCATTAAGTGGGAAATTATTGTGTTCTGTGATTGGAAATTTTTGAATTATGAATTGAGGTCCAGTGATGAAAACAGCCTGAGGGTTTTCTAATGGATTATATTTCTAAATGTTGATAAACTTAAATTTTTTGAGACACATAAGTAGTTGCCTGACAGCATTGTCCTAATTCTAATATGTCTGTTCTTGTTAATCTCAAAGCAAATCAATAGCTGGTTTATTTTCATTTTGCTTTCCTGATGGCAGTATGGATTGATTTGAAAAAAAAAAAAAAAAAAAAAAGAAAAGAAAACAAGTGCATAAAAAAGAGCCAGATAGGAAATCCAGATCAAGGTGAGTTACTTTTTCAAGCCTATCTGGCTAAACTACCATCTCCATTTTCATTGAGGTGGATTTCTACCAAAGTTTTAAGAAAAAAACAATGTGTAAATATCCGTGGCATAGTAGTAGTGTTTTTTGTGTTACTCCAGTTTCATTGTGGTAATTTGAGAACACGAGAAGGAAAAGACTGTTATTTAGTTACTATATGCTGGTATGTGTTCTGTGAGAAAGGAAAACAAAATTTTGTGTTTTATGGCATCCACAGCAGTGTCTGTGCATCACTATCCAGCTGAATTCAGTACCAAATTTGAATGTATCATTTTCTGATCATGAATTTTTTTTGTACAGTGACATCCAGACATAGCCAGTCAAGGTGGCTGAAAAATAATATCCCTTAGATGCTGCAAGGAGAGACCTGAATGTGAAAGCGACTGAGATTTCTATGTGAAAACACTGAACTCATACTCACAAGATCTGATGTTTGTCTTAAATATGCTTTTACACAGAGAATGAATTAAACTCAAGTAAAACATTGGGTCACCCATGACCAGAAGTTCTTAAATCTCATTAATTACACATAAAACATGCAGCTCACAAATTAGTTCCATAATTTTCTCCTCAGCTAAGGGTGTTCTGTCGCAGCAAAATGAGAGTGCATGTGATAATGAAACCAGCATTTCTTTTAATGTTTGGTGAAGAGGGGATTTTAAGTAAAGCACCACTACATGAACTCTTTGGACTTTAGGCAGACACTCTAATAACATGTACTTATGGCTTATTGCATGTCACGACATGGTTCCTCCAACCATTACCAACCAGCAAGAGCCTGTCTGTCTGCCTTACCATCTATCTACGGAAGCTCCAATGTCAAGTCACAACTGTGCTCGTATGATTCATAGCTATTACAAAGAAAGACTTATTAGCCATCTACTTCATTTCCCTTCCCATATAGTTATTCTATGTTGTGCTGTACATTTACTAATTTTTTTTGATGGTCTAATTTTAAATTATCGAAGTAATGGAGCTCCCACTGCTTCCCTCGGGAAAATATCCCAGAGCAGAATAGAGCTACTTGCAAGAAGCACACTAATTTCCTGATTCATTTTTCCTTAATTAACATAATTTCATTGTGCCAGCTCCTCTCTTCTTTGCATTTTTCCATGATCTCACTTTGAATCTTAGGCTTTGCACCCTGCAAATGTGCCTTGTTTAGTTTCAGCTTCTATAAGTGCATATGAAGGGGTAAGAATTAACCTATATAAATTTGCTTATAAATTTGCCCAGAGTTTAATAGAAGCAAGGCAATAAAACCTCTAAAATTAACTGGTTCATTTTAGAGCAGCATGTCCTTGCAAGAGGTCCAGAACTAATTGGAAACAGCAGCTGAAAGCTTCATGTGAGCTAAAAGTAGATTTCCTAGGCTACTTTTTACAAGGGATGGTTGCACTATCTGAATGTAAGCAGGCAGAGTTCAGGTAAATATTCAAAAATTCAGGTAAAACCTTGTGTAGCCATTGATTTTGATTTGAGTTTTCTAGTTGATCCAGAGGGATTGGTAGGATGCTTCAGACAGATGAAGAATTTACTTCTCCAGTGGAACTCCTGAGTGAGCTTCCCTGCACAGTTTCAATTCAAACTTTAAACCAGTGTCAGTGTTGGCTTGTGCTACCTCTTATTTGTGCTCTGAAGTGGGTGAAGAGCACTCTGCTCATCACAAGTGCACAGTAGAGGGTGGTATTTTAGGATACATCTTCCTGCTTTGCATTCAGGTGAACTTTTTGTTACCTCAGGTAAAGGGACAATAGCTTAGCACAAGGTATCTGTAAGGCTGAGGGGAGATCTTGTTAATGTCTACAAATATCTAAAGGGGTTGAGTGCAAGGAGGATAGAGCCAGACTTTCTCAGTAGTTCCCAGTAACAGGATGAAGGGCAGTGGGCATAAGCTGGAACATAGGAAGTTCCATTTAAACACAGGAAAAATTTTTTTACTCTGAGGGTGACAAGGCAGATGACACTAAGCTGGGGGGAAGTGTCAATCAGCTTGAAGGCAGGAGGGCTCTGCAGAGGGACCTGGACAGACTGGAGAGTTGGGCTGATTCCAATGGGATGAGGTTCAACAAGGCCAAGTGCCGGGTCCTGCACTTTGGCCACAACAACCCCATGCAGCGCTACAGGCTGGGGACAGAGTGGCTGGAGAGCAGCCAGGCAGAAAGGGACCTGGGAGTCTGGATTGACAGGAAGGTGAACATGAGCCAACAGTGTGCCCAGGTGGCCAAGAAAGCCAATGGCATCCTGGCCTGTATCAGGAACAGCGTGGCCAGCAGGTCCAAGGAAGTGATTCTGCCCCTGTACTCAGCCCTGGTGAGGCCACACCTCGAGTACTGTGTCCAGTTCTGGGCCCCTCAGTTCAGGAAGGAGATTGAGGTCCTGGAGCGGGTCCAAAGGAGGGCAACCAGGCTGGTGAAGGGACTCGAGCACAGACCCTATGAGGAGAGGCTGAGGGAGCTGGGGCTGTTCAGCCTGGAGAAGAGGTGGCTCAGGGGAGACCTCATCACTCTCTACACCTCCCTGAATGAAGGGAATAGCCAGGTGGGGGTTGGTCTCTTTTCCCAGGCAACTTTCAACAAGACAAGAGGGCATGGTCTTAAGTTGTGCCGGGGGAGGTTTAGGTTGGACATTAGAAAGAATTTCTTTACTGAGAGGGTGATCAGGCATTGGAATGGGATGCCCAGGGAAGTAGTGGATTCTCTGTCCCTGGAGATATTTAAAAAGAGACTGGATGTGGCACTCAGTGCCATAGTCTGGTAACTGCAGTGGTAGTGGATCAAAGGTTGGACTTGATGATCTCTGAGGTCCCTTCCAACCCAGCCAATTCTATGATTCTATGATAAGGCAGTGGAACTGGCTGGCCAGGGAGGTTGTGGAGTCCCCTTCTCTGGAGATATTCAAAACCCACCTGGATGCAGTCCTGTGTAATGTGCTCTGGGTGATCCTGCTTTGATGAGGCAGTTGGACAAGATTATCTCTAGAGGTCCCTTCCAACTCAGATAATTCTGTGATTCTGTATGCCAAAATTCATTAGACATTCACCTGACTACACTTTAAACTTATTTCTAATTATTATCAATTGATGAAAAAAATTAATACTTAAGTGGAAATAATTCGTCATGTTTGCTATAGCTAGATTCTGCATGCAGAATAAAATCAGAGTTAAATTCTGTGCAATTTACAATGTCTTGTCTTGTGAATCCATATATATTTAAGTGGCTCTACTCAACAGAGTGCTGAGCAAGATTCACTTCCATCCTTCTGCCTTTAAAGTTGCCATACTGAATTTCTTTCAAAACTTTGGATCATGTGAACAGTTTTCAGGTATTTCTCATGCTTTTAGGATCCATCTCTTTTCACTCTCTTTCTGGTCTTGGAGAGTTCTGTTTTGCACTGATCTTTTCCTAACTGCCAGGCTTCTTTCTCCTGAATTTCTGATAAAATTCCAGGTCACAACACTCCCTCTTCTTTGGACGTAGATTTAGATGTGGTTTCTTACCCTGGATGGAAGCTGGGATAGCAGCTTAGCATAGAGATGTTATACTAAAAGCTTGAGATCTCATCAGTTTTATTAAGGCACCTGTCATTATTTTCCCAGGAAGTGACTATGTTTTATATGATAGTGTTTCCCTAGAAAACACAGTAGAACTCAAGGATGCTGAAAAAGAATTAGTTTTTAACTGAGGCTAACCGAGGGCAGGAACATAAATAGAACTTGATTTTATGGAATGCGTTCTGTAGTCGCAGTGTCTGCTTTATGGAGGATAAAATAAATGCCTGCAATGCAGAGAGTAAGGCAGCAAACATGACTCTGTCCTTGGCCTGACAGTATCTCCCACTTCTTGAAATACTTGAATCTTAAATGGCCATCTTATCAGTCCTTTGAAGTCATTGAGAAGACTGCAAATGACAGCTCCCGTTGTTTTGGTGTATTCAGTGTTCCTGACTAAACATCCAGGGAAACCAAATGGGAGCAACAAGGTGAAAGAAGATCATACAGTTGAAAAAAACCTGGGCATCCTAAATTCTTCAGTCTTTGCCAGGTTACTTGAAAAAGCTAGGTAATAAAGGAGAAACACTGTCTTCTGAGCTGTTTTTGATGTACTTTCTTAGCTCCATTTCAAGAGCCAGTGTGCCATTTTATTCTGTAAAATGGAATAAAATGGAAGTTAAAACTGAATCTTTCGGGTTTTGTCCCAATATTTGCTCTAATTGGCATTGCTAAGGTTACTGCGAATATAGTACAAAAGCTACAATGAAAAGTTCAGTATTTGAACAGGCTTTTCCATAGCTTAGCTGCTCAAGCTGAATTTATGTAGAATATGATTTCATTCCCACCGAGTGATCACACTGTCCCTTTTGTTAACAAGGACTGTTTTGGGGTTTTTTTGTTTTTTAAAAAGATTATTGTTCTTTTTAGGTTTTAATTGTATTTTCAGATTTTACCTGATAAAGTTGACTATGGAAAATGCATGAAAGAGCATTAGGGTTATTTTACATACTATAACTTACCATGCATAAAATTCATGTAGTAAATTAAACCTTGACAAATGTCTTTTGGGGGACTTTAGTCCCCTTTATTCTCATTGAAATCTAGGTGAGCAGAACATAAGGAAATTCCCTATATGTAAGAATTTTAATAGAATTTGTGCTGAAAAGGTAATAATACGCATTGGGTGTCTTGAGAGTATTTAGTTCTACCTTCACACTGTCTCACTCAGATCTGTAGGCTTCTTGCCAATAGATGGATCCAGGTGAAATGCCTTTGAAACCAGCAGGTTGTGAAGTAGCTTCTCTACCTATAAAGAGCAAAGATTAATACAGAGCAAGTATGTTTTCCAAGGCAGTATGATGGATACAATTGTGAGGTGAACCTCACTTTTGGAATTGTTTCAGCTAAGACAAGAGTGGGAGCTGGCTCTGGAAATGAAAATGAAAGCCATAGAGTACAAAGTAACCTAGCAGGGAGCAGGCTGGACTACTGCCCTACTCTCAGCTTTTACATTCAACTTAAGTTCTACTATATTGTGTCATCCTTGTAGTATACTGTGTCTTTTGCTGTGAAGGTTTAAATTGCTATATTGATATGAATTCATCTTTGAATATATGCTTGAAACAGTGACTTTGCAGATTCATGTGATGAAATCTACATTTATGTTTAAGTTGAGTGATTTTTTGAGATCTAACTTAAAAGCTGGGAAAACAACAGCAAAAAAAAGCCAGCAAAAGCATCAGGAATGTATCTGTGGAAGTGTAAAGTGCTGAGGCTTCTGTGGAAGATATTATGTTTTGATGTCATCTTGTGATCTTCAGGTGGATCCTGTGGTGAAGTCAAGTGACAAAAAAAGTTTGTGACCTCACAGCAGTAGGAAATTAAGATGTAGGAAAGTGACATCACTGGAGGTGTAAGGGAAGGGTTCAAGTTGCGAGCAGCACTTGTGAAGCCATGTTTATCTATAGTTTGAAGTACAAAATGGCTTAAGGAAAAATTGCTAATAAAATAATGTGCTCTCTGAGTTTTCCCCAGGAAAAATCTTCTTAAGGTACTGTAGAACAGCTTCATGGAACAATAAAAGCGATTGCCAACCTGAGTGTTTACAGAAAAGCAAAGTTTGTTTTTGTTGGGTTTTTTTTTTTTTTCTTGCAAAGGAAGAAATGAATTCTATGAAATTTCATAGTAATGAAGAGGAAAAAAAAAATTCCAAAACCAGTGTGGTTACCTACTTACCTGCCTTCTCTAAACTGTGAGTTTGAAAACTATTCTGAAGTCTCACCAGCAAGTTAACAAGCAAGTTCATGATAGCTGTGTGGTAGTGTGGAGACTACAGTTACAGAGTTTGACAAGCTGTTTTTGTTTGAACATTTGGTTATTTTATGTGCAAATAGCCTAGGCAATTAAGTGTATGTGAGTCCTTCTGCTGGTGCTTCTGTCTTGTCATAAATGCAGTGACCCTCAACAAAAAAGGTTAATGGCTTTTGTGTCCGGATGAGGTTTGTCTAACAGAGATTTAAAACAGAGCACCAAAGGGCTGGATATCCAGTGTTCTTTGGCTTGTTCAAAATATTTTTTTAATAAATGGCAGCTAAGAATGTTTAAGGATATAGGGTACAGATAAATCTCTAATTGCCATCTTCATTATCTTTCAAGGAAAAACATTTGTGTTATGGTGAAAAGGACATAGATTAATTATATAAAAAGTATTTTCTCAGTAATTTAAGGGTAAGTAAATATTTATTACTGCTAGAGAATCATAGCAAGCCAGAGCAGAATTTGATTAATACATGACCTTATACTTCATGATCATGTTATGAACTTAAACTGCAATAATCTGCCTTCAAAATATGGATCAGTGACTCTCACTGCACTGTAGCAAAGACTGTCACACAGGAAGATGTGGAACAGGCTAACGGGAATGCTCCTGGGACCTGGCAATTAACACATCCTGAGCACACAGCTTTCACAAGAGTGCTTACTCAGCATGTGACAGAAGCATTAGGAAGACTTGTATTCTTTCATGGGGTTTTTTTCCAGTAAAAATAAATCACAGTTGGTGAAGTTTAATTTATGTGTGTAGTAGATGGAGAAGCTCTGTGCACAAAACTATAAGAAGTATGTTGACTGCTTTCCCTACCCTTAGCATCAAATTTTTGTGGAGGGTCACCACTCCCTTGTGACAAATTTTTACACAGATCTGAGTAGATCACTGACCAAGGGCTAGACAAGTTTTAAGGCTTCAAGTTGGCTTCTCCCCCACTGCATTTCATGGTTGGGGTTGGCTGCTGCTGTGAATGCTGTGTGCTCAGGACATGCAACTTCTTGGGTCCCATGATCCTTATCCCTAGCCTGCTCCTAAATCTTCCTATGTGACAACCTCTTGGCAGCTGGCTAACATCGCTGAGTGTTCTGAGAAAGACTGCAAAGAGGTCCCCTGGGTAGCTCCTCTGTCCTTCATCTTCCTTCACCCATTCAAAGACCTCAGTGAAGCAAAAGGCTTTTGTGCCCGAGTTCTGAACCAGGAGACTCTCACTTCACCTATAAATCCAGTAACATTTTATGGAAACGGCTCACATACATTTCTTGTGGGATATACTGCCATCACGATGCAAATGTTCTATAGAGAAACCCCTTAAATACCAGGGCCTGAATACATTCTTAAAGTGCTATTCTTACTGCAATGTTTGCTTTAAAGGAATTACTGCACAGAGATGTTTGTATGTGTAGAGAAACCAGGTGCCTCGAGTTATCAGTGAGTGGGTGTGAGTCCACCTGTGCCTGATTAGGACAGGCCCCTGTTGGGCATGAGCAAGACCAGGGGGCCAGTAAAGGTGGGACACACACCCACAGAGAAACCTCAGTTCACTCTGGTGCGAGGCATGGAGAGGCCAGCAGCTCGTCGAGCCTCTGGAGCAAGAAAGGCTCTTCCTGCTACACTTCTACCCTGGAAGCGCTGTGTGGTGGCTGGAGTCCTGGAAGAGACCAGCAGCTCGTCGAGCTTCAGGAGCAAGAATGGCTCCTCCCGCTACATGTATGACTTATATAGTCCCTGATTTGTTTGTTTTTGTTTTTTTTAAGCTCAGATTTATGTTCATAGTTTCATAGGAACCTGATTCATGCCCATTGGTTTTGAAAAAAATTAGTTTTGTCAAACAGATGTCAGCAGCACAAGTCATCTTTTCTTTTGCTAGCTTCCTTAGTGTTCTGTAGTATAGACTTAGAGTACCTTGTATGGTAGGAAGAGAACAGGCAAACTGTGGATATTGGTACCACTTTCCACACACGAGAGAGTCAAAGTTAAAAAATAACCTGTATTGGGTTTACAGGAAAACTCCTATACACTGAGGACCCTTCTCAAGAAAACGTATCCCCTGCTCACCTGCCCCATGATACTGTCCTGGCAGGTGTTTCTAGAAGAGCATCACCATGGAAGAGGTTTGCCAGCATGGAAGAGGTTTGCCTTGCATCACCATGCCAGAGGTTTGCAAGGTGGAAGAGCAAAGCATGTTATCAGCTCTTCCAGCCTCAGTGGGCTGAGGACTGAGAGAATGGGAGTGGGTTTTGGCACTTATCCCACTGTGACTTCCCTCTCAGTAAACTTTTTCTCAGGGCAGAATCTTGTGGAAGGATCCCAAGCAGAGCTGCAGCCTCCCTCCCATTGCAATATTTGGTACAGGACAGCAGGAGCAAGCCTGTGGTCATTATGGTTCTATTTTATTGCCCTGCTACATTTGATCCCTTATTGTTATTTTTAATTTAACTCTTTTGTGAGAGTGAAGGTGAATAAATTGTTTCTGTGCTTCATTCACACACCTAATGGGAGAACAATGCAAGGGAGCTACAAACTTCAGTTCTCAGGAAGTACAGCAACAAGGATTTCCAAGTGCAAATATTTGTTGTGTGCTGAAAAACTGACATTTGCTAATGAACCCACTTTCATCCCTATTTTTGGATGTATCTAATTATAGTTTATAACAACAGTGCCTTACATCATGAACCCTAGCTTCATTTGTGCTATCCTTTGGTTTTTACTGCAAGTCAAAGAACACTTGACTTTGTGACACTGTAAAAAGCTTTTTGCTGTTTCAGCAGAGGTAGGAGAGACCACAAATGAGAGCAGAGATTCTTATCAGGGACTAGAAAAAGAGGCCAGGGGCTGGGCAAATTATAGTGGGAACTGCCCATAGCCTTCCAGACAGAATGCTTTAATCCTTTAATCCTTTAAAGTATAAAGAGTCCTCCAAGTGAGCTAAGAGCCCAAGTTGCAGGACTGCAGGGAATGGTGCACAGTGTGAAAGAGATTCAATAAGCCAAGTAGAGGACTGATGGATTTTATTTCTCTTCTGATTTTTGCATTGAGTGTAGGAGAAGGAAGCACAAGTAGTGTGAGACTGCTGCAAGAGATGAAGGAGAATGTAAAGCACTAAAAGGCATAAAGGGTAGACTGTTGATGAAGCTCTCTGTAGGTAATAAAATAACTTACATGTCCTTTCTAGGGATGCCTAATATTCTAGATTGTTTGCAAGTGGTATCAGTGAGCCATGTGGGTGCATCCACCACTGTTTCAAGAGGGAAAACTAAGGCAAAAGATAGGTGATATCTTTATGTAAATTGACCTTTTTGCATATAATGTTTATATTTGTTTATATAGCTGCTTCATAATTAGTTCTGCCAGCTCTTGTTTTCCATATGTCTTAAGGAATGACAACATATTCTCAAA
The DNA here is from genome assembly GCF_003957555.1 of Calypte anna. Taxonomy (NCBI): domain Eukaryota; kingdom Metazoa; phylum Chordata; class Aves; order Apodiformes; family Trochilidae; genus Calypte; species Calypte anna. The sequence continues at coordinate 108,697,328 of NC_044245.1, forward strand.
TTTACTCTATTTATACTAATTAAATACTTGTGAACCTGTCTACTTTAAGAGCAAATGATAAATCTTCTTTTCTTCAGTTCTGTATTGGACTACTCTATATTCCTGACTCTTAAAACTGCTTTATATTTTATGTTCTTGTCTTACAAACAGTTATGTAATTTATAGTCCTTCATAATTTAGCTACGCAGTTCTCACATTAAATTCATATAGAGGAAATAACGAAAAATTATGTAGGAGGAGGATTTCCAGTGATTCAAGATCTGAAATGATGAAATTATATGGAGATGTATATTTTTATTAAGCAAAATCCTGGTGTCTCCAGAACATGGCCATTGCATATGAGCTTGAATATACATGAGAAAAATATTTATCAAGATTATGTACTTTAATTTCTTTTTTTTAAATGGTGATACAAGGTTGGAAAATAACATTTAGTCATATAGCTCTTAGGAAGGAGAAACCTGTAGCAGCAAGGTAATTTCTGGCAATGTGGAAGGTCCTCAGAGTAGACTCTTATGCTGTCCACTGCCAGTGTAAAAGGAAAGGAAAAACATTTTTCACGTAAAGAAAGCACCTGGAATATCATCAAGCAAGAGAATTTCCAGTTCTGTAGGGTGATTGTTATTTGTAAAAGTTGCTTAGTGGCTGCAGGCTTGGCCTGGATTGGTTGCATCCCTGTCCTTGCTGCACTACCCCTGCTCATCAGCTGACTTGGTTTATGTGTAGGCAGAGAGTATATCAGCCCATGGGCTGCAATCCAGGTTTTGCAGTCAGCAGTGGTGGACATTGAACCATTGTCTTCCTCTCCTTCTCAAATCCATGCACTCAATCAGTTTTATAGTCTCCTACCATTTCTACTGTGCAGGGCGAGGTCTTCTAGGGCTCTGCAGGCAAAGAGATTGTGGTGGAGCAAGGGTCTATGTATTACCTTGTGCAACCACAAATAGAATTGCTTTTTTCCTAAGTAGTAATCCAGGGAGGGCGTCTGTGTGGTCAGCCACCCCACAGAAAGCCAGGATTAATGCTAACAGAGAAAGGAGCCATCAGGTCCTGAGATGATACAAGGTTTTGTGCCCATTTACCTTGTGCTACCAAGGCTTCCAGCTAGGTGTGACAAAGAGAAATTAGATTCATGCTCAGAAATATGTCTGAAGGACGAACACAGAGCACATTTTGTAGGTCTTGCCATAAGGTAGAATGTAAGTAGCAGTATTACCTGCTCTGAAGCAATGATACAGTCATGGAAATTTAGCAGAGGGGATTGCCATGCCAAGTACTCTGTATCCTCATTGTCCTTCGTGCTGAGGAATCCTCAACCTCTTGGAAGAATTATCTTGCAGTGTTGTCTGAATGGTGCTGTAGAAATGAGAGCACGCTGTAGCCACAAAGGGCTTGGCATTTTCACCAGCTAGGTTCAGTTACCTTCCAGTGCAAGGCAAGATGTCCCTACGTACTTGTGGGGAAACATGGAGCTGGTTTTGCTTGGACAGACAAAAATTCAAATCAGAGATACGGGTGAATGCTTTCAACAGAGGGTACATTTTAATACCTCACTGCCTTTAAAGGATCTTCACTTTTGCCTCCCTCGTGTCTTTGTAGTCTTAATTCAGTCTCTCGTAGCAGCTCAGTTCCATTCCCAGAGGCCTGAAATAAATAAGTCTAAACATGTTCTGTTGAGACGTCTGCCCCATGGACAGCACACCCGATATGGCAGTTCAGAGACTGAGGGAAGGGAGCCACATTTGCTCATGGAAAAAGAAAGAACTGCAGCAATACAATGACGTAAGGCTTATCCTGCAGGTTCACCTCAGGTTACAACTGGATCTAATTCAGCATGCTCTTGTCAGTACAGCTTAGTTCAGCTAAACCAAGAAAATACTGTTCAATTCTGCATGCAGCTAACTCCCACATAAAGCATCAAAACCTTTCCAATCTAATTTTTTATTGCAGGCTTTTTCTTTTTTTTCTTTTTTTTTCATTTAAAGAGCTGTTGGGCCTGAGTCATGTGGGTTTATTTATCTTTCTGGTACCAAGTGAAAGTAATTTCATGAATTTGATTAAAGAACCATCTCAAAGTAAACAGGAGAATCACATATTTAAAGAAGATGTTCCCACACATCAGATGCTAATGAGGTCACCCAGGAGAACACTGCTGTTTGGGTCCTCAACTTGTCCCCACTGTGCATTTTCTCCCTGGGAAAAGGTCCTGCTATGCAGTCCTAATCTGGAGCATGTTTTGAAATAACTCCTTTAGCTAGTGATGTGCTAAACTGCTTCTTTGTTTTCATCTTAGTAGACTCTGAGAACTGAATTGTTTAAATTTCACAGCAGTGAGGGTTTTTTTTTTTATATCTGTAGTAATTTTAGTATTTGACTATTCTATCACAGTGTAGTGTCAAGTTTCAGCCAGAAGACCCTGAAACTCCTGGAACTACAAATACTCTTAATGCAGTGGCACACCAAAAGTCAAGTTTGTGTCTAACATGTCAAGCTGCTCAAAGAAATGAAATAATGTGTGTTGACCCAAATCCAGGCCAAAGTTTTTCTATACAAGAAAGCAAGGGGAGTTGATGTATGCTTGCTGTCTTCATCTGCAAGTACTGCTAGCTACTGGCAGATGAGGAGAAAATGATTTAGGAAGCCAAGTTTTATTGTATGCTCCCTAGGCTCTAATCTTTTTTTCTTAAACCAAAGTTTTAGGCAGAAATCTCTTAATTGAACATCAGTGTTAAACAAACATTGGTGTGTTGGATCTGACCCAGTACATTGTTCCTGACAGTTTGCAGGAACTGGCTGGTCGACAGTTACAGAATAATGTGACAAAAGGGGGATTTTCTTAGTCCTTGGGGATTCCCTTTAAGGGGAACATCTTAATCCCTGACATTAAATCATTGCTTGTATAAGGAAATATAAATGTTTGTCTTCCATTGCTTAAAAAAAGCAAGGTTCATTAAGGATTGTATTCTTTATTTTTAAAGCAAATGAGTTTCTAACGGGAACATGCAGGAATTCATTAACAATCTAATGAATTTTTTTTTTTAGTTCTTCTTGGTCCCAATTATATTGTGCTGCAGAGAGCTCCACAGGGTAAACTATGATTTAAGTTTGAAAAGGTAGAACAGAATTTTCCTTAATCTCTTAAATTTGCGTGTCAGTTTTTAATTCCCTGTTTAACTTCTCTTCCATAGCTCATTAATTATTCTGTCTGTTGGCTGCAACATAATCTTTTTCTTCTATTACGAGAAAATAAAGACGAATGTTTCTCTTCCCTTCTTTTTACTACTTACAGGTTTTACACAGCTATCCTACATTCATCATCTCTCTTCTCAATTGCTCTGTCTCCAAAGAAAAATCTGTCTTTCTTCATCCACCCTGTTTCTTGAGACTCCCCGTGCTGTATCTTCCTGGAGTCTGTATCCTTGCTGTGGCTGCTCTTTTTGCATCCCTGTCTGCATGGGATGCATTCCCCAAGCCAGATTTACAGTTCTTTCATTTTGTTTGCTTAGGTGGAGAGAGTTTCAGCACACCCCCTTGAATTTCAAGTGGTGTGCTTGACATTGCCAGTGTCATCAGAAGTGGTTATGAGCTGGAGTTCTAACAGGTGGCACCGTGGGGCTGCTGTCACTGGGGATGAGATCATACCTTCATTCTGTCTCCGTGATGGATTTGTCTAACTCTCTCCAACTCGAGCTGACTTTGATCCCATATAATGAAAAGCCTTAAAAATAGCAAGTGGAAGGGAACAGAGCGGAGCTTTAATTATTTACTGGCTGGGTCGGATCCATACCTTTTGTAAAGAGTCCTCTTCTGTTATTTTTTGGTCTATTCAGTTTTCATTAAGCCAAATTTAAATCTTTGTGCTCAGCATTGATTCAGATTCTGGGTCTGATTAAAGAGGCCTTTGAAGGAAGGGGTCTTTTTTTCTCCTTTGACTTAGTTTTGTTTTTTACATTTTTACTAAATGGAATAAAAATGTTCCCTTAAACAACTTTCAATATTTTAAGCACAGTAGTGCCGGGAGATCCCAGCTCAAAGTTTTAGTTGCTCTAAGCACCTAGAAACATGTCACCCATCATAAAACCACTGAAGACTAGGTAGACAAAACAGGTAAAAAGTGGGAGGGAAGAAGTAAATTCCCAAATTCACAAAACAAATCTGTGGCAGAGCTGAGACATGATCAGGTCTCCAAAAACTGCTAGAGTGGTATTTAACCACATGCCCATGCTGCCCGTGCCATATTCACCCCATGGATAACACCCAAGCAGCATGAACACTCTATGTTGGGCTCTGTGACACAAGTAACCCATGGCTGCCTGGGTTTCAGAGCTGTGTTTCTAGCTACAAAAGTCCTTGTCATCCTGGATGTTTTGGTAATTTGTTCTTCCTTTCCTATGGAAACAGTAGATAGTGCAGGAGAAGTTAATTCAGGGTGCAAATACAGCTCCTTTGTGAGCATCTTACCCCGTCCGGGTGCTAACCCAATTTTTTGGAGTCCGGATGGTGCTTCCTGAGGGCATCAGCTCCAGACAAGGAGAGAGAGAGGGCAGGGGAGAGACAGGCTCTTGGCACACCACTTCCTTGCATCATTAAGCTTACAACCAGAGACAACCTTGTCTGCTACAGCTACCTCTGTAGTCTTGAGCAAAAAGCTTGATTTATTTTGGAAGGTAGTGTCTTCATTGCGTGTGTAGCTGTAAAATCTGTGTGTGTGAGCTGAGGCTTGAGGGACCCCTGCACCTATCAATATCACTGTGTTCACGGCTCCTTCACAAAAATAGACAGTAATGTGAAAGATAGTGATGGTTCAGAGAAATGTCCTTGTTTTATCCTCACCCTCATGTAGACTGTAGGTATGTTAACAGACTACTGTACATAGGGGAAAACATGCCTTTAATAGTTCTGTCTCAGCTGCTGCTAATTTGATTTCCCTCAGGTAGTCAATGTTCAGTCACAAAGTCCTATAACAAGACTTTTTGTAGCAAGAAGTGCAAATAATTCACACTGTAATGTCTGAGACTTTTAGCTAAAGCATGTACTACTCCGAGCAGTGCAAACAACAAAAAAGTTCCTATATTTGGGGATAAACGTGATGATAAAGCAGCTTTGTGGTATCCAAGAGCGAGTAGGTTATGTCCAGACCTGTGCCCTGTCTGTGTGCCATCCACATTATATATTTGCAGGTTGCTTGTCATGACACTTCACAAGACAGTGTCAAAATAATTGGTAACTATTACTGGATTACTACAGATAAGATCTCAGTTTTCCTGTGGGAGTTGTTAGTTTTTCTTTATCTCTGTTCCACTTTCTTCTGTGTAAACTGGGCAAATGTGTGTGGTACATTATGTCAGTCCTGATGCCAACCTGCATTTGTTTGCATTTATGTAAATCCAGAGTACTGCCACTGAAAAGAGTGGGCTGGATTCTGCTCCAAATTGTTACTCCCATTCCTTTGCTGGATCCACTCATTTAGAGGTGGGATTTTTCAGCAAGACTCAGTACTGCAATGCTTGTTCTGATACTACAGTAGTATTGCATAACTTGTAAAGCTTTGCAGAAACTTAAATTGAAGAACTTAAAGCAGAATTAGGTCATGACCAAGTGCATTTGAAAGTGTGATGCTGATTATTCACAACTTTAAAATTACTGAATGAGTTTCTTCTAAATTTGCTGCGTTCTGTAGATCCCACTGACATTTAAATGTAATTCACTTTATCACCATGTTATATCATGAAGTCTGGTTTCCAGTATTTTCATTAGCTGGTAGATGTTTTATAATATAAAAGCAATTATTACTTCGGGCACGGAGCAAAAAGGGAATGCAGTTAATCCATTAACATTGCCTTTCTGAAATTCACTGATTAATTTTTCTAATCTCATGTTAGAATTAGATAGGGTTTTTTTGTTTTGTTTCTAGTAGAAGTTGTGTGAAGTTCCTGAAATTCTCCAGAAGGTTTAAGGAAAGTGTATGACTTGTCTTTCAAAGACCTGATGTTGTTGCATTCTAGCCTTTCAGACTTTCATCACCTCTTTTAGTATGGGAAAGTGTCAACTTTTCCTGAAGCTGGTTGTTATTCACATCGTTCCTTCCTCTTCTGATGAGTGTCCACCTTCTTAGGGAAAGTGCTCAAGAGTAATTTCTTCCTTTGACTTGGTTTCTACTGTAGTTTGGATTTCCATGTATCACTGCTAAAAAGAAAGTATGTACTAACTGAAATACTGCTCTAAAGATTGCAAAAAGCACATTGTACTGTTTGAACACTTGAAAATATGTATTTGTCTTGGGGTACGAGTTTTCCCTATGTTTATATAAATGATTTCATGGCAGCTGCACTGGTGATATCCAGTGCTGCCAAGCTCTCAGCCCTCAGAAATAAGTGTATGGGGTAGGATTATTGCCTGGAGTTGTGTTCAGGTGATTACAGGTTTAAAAAAACCAAACGTTCTCTACAGCAATCAGCTTGATAATCTCCACATGATTAATTGGCCCCATTTCCAAAAGACATTTTTCCTCTTTTCCTCTTCCTCCTTTTCCTTTTGCCTGTGCTTCCTGTTGTTTAAATTCAGTGAGGCACTAAAGTGACTCACAGGTTGGGTGTTTTCTCTCCCTTTGCTGCCAGCAGCCCTGTGTGGGGACCCTCATGGGCCTTCTCTGCAGCTGATCCTGATGCCCATCTCTCTTGCAAGGTGAGATCACTCTATAAGTCTGTGTTACAATGCGAGATGATCGTGCCCAAGCAGAGACTTTATTCATAATGACATATATCATAAGAGACATATATCATAAGCATAACCCCTGCATGCACGACCCAAAAGTGATTTGATATGATAAATGCCCAAAGGTCTCTGTGGTGCCATCTCCTGAGTGTGGTGGTGGTGCTGGTGGTGCTGGTCGTTTCTGCCTCATCCTCCGCGGCTTTATCCCTCTCCCAAGTCTCTCAGGGTCTGTGTTACCAGCAAGATCTCTCTCTGAAAGCCGCCAGCCCTTATCCCAGCTTCTCGAGATGGCATTTGGGATTTCTCCACAGGATGGGTACAGCAGAGGGAGCAGTAGGACAAGCTTCTCCCAGGCTGCCTCACCCTGCGTGCTCCCAGCCCGGAGCCTCCAGCTGATGTAACCTCCCCTTCTGTCCCTGTACCCCAGCAGCACCCAGACACCCCCTCTCACCCACCCTCCCCCAAGCCTGAGGGGTTGCATTGGGGCTAGGATGGAGAGGGCAAGAGAGGGTTGTGCTGCACAGATTCCCCCTCCCAGCCTCTGCAGAGCACTGGTGCATTTGAGAGAGCAAGTCAGACACTGCTTGCTTTTACATAACTGATCTGATGGGATTCGTGTTGTTGGCCTAAATGTTAATGCTCATGCTCTCATTAGCAGTTTCTGAGACTTCCAGGTCTCCTCCTGTATTCTTGCTGTGTATATTTTTTCTTAAATAATAATTAAAAAAAAGTAGTTTCCCCCTTTTCCCAAGGTGTTTGTCTGGAGGGTTGAGCACACTGAGTACCTACCCTTTGGCTCAACTGAAAAAAAGAATCTGTTTCACAGATTATCTGCTTCCAGTTCTGAAAAAAAAAGTGTATGTGTCACTCCATCCACATCCATGTCTGCCAGCACATACACTTAAGGCCTTGGCTAAATTTTTACAGGTCTGGGGTTGTCTGTTCAGGCAAATATACATACATAATGTATGCTGCATTTTTATTAAATAACTTGCTGAAAACCTTTTTCAGTGCACAGTGTAGTGCTGCAATGAAACCAAGGTGCTGGAGTGAGACAGGATGACAGAGCCCTGTCTGTAACAGAAGCATTCAATTAATTTCATAATTTCAGGAGTAAGGACATTAATCTCAGGAGAAGGTTGTGACAAGACAAATTTCACAGACATTTGTGTTATTCTTTTCAGGATGCACTGAATGCTCTTAATTAGCAGTCTTCATTACCTTTTTATATACTCAGAGCAGATATGAAGCCTTCAAAGCAGTAGGGGTTTTGTTGAGATGAAATAAATATAACTCTGGGGCAAAGGCTGTGTCATGAATCTTTGTAACTGGCACTGGGGTGTTTGTTTATTTTCTTTCTGAGTTTGGCTTTCTAAGGGAAAACAGCCATGCTATATTTGTTTGTCCAATCATGCTATATTTGTTTGTCTGACACTTCTGGCCAAAGTCAGTAGTTTTCAATTTATAAGTCACCTTCTGCAAAATTTAGCATATGGGAATAAATGTCAGCTCTGCTGAATCTCCTTTACTCTTATAAAGTGAGATTCAAGATAGGACCCCAATAAGGACACGACAGGACAGGCAAAATCCCCCTCTTGAAAGACCTCCTACTATGCTGGCAGAAGGAGGTACAGCTCTGAACCTGCTGCATCACTTGCTTACTTCTTTTTCCCAAAGTAGAGAGAAGGCACAAAAGGGCAGGTGGAAGGGAGCAGGAGTATTTGATGAGGATGGCTGTGGAGGCCTGGGGAAATTAAAAGGATTAGTGTGGAGATGGTGGTGCAGGTTGGCTGTGTGGTGCATTAAAGGAAGCTGAAAATGCAGGTAGGCAGCACTCATGTCCTGGGGGATAGATGCATTCATGAGAGTTTGGAAGAAACAGGGATTGCTGTTACTGGGAGCAGTAAATAACACAGGAGCAGAAATCCTTAGGAAAACAGTCTTCCATAGATGGACTGCACACCAGTCAACTCTAATGAACTATAGGTGCCACTTCAAACCTTTCAAGTTTAGCCTATTTTCAGGGAGGGAATCTTTAATGGATGATACAGCTCTTTTATTTATCCATGAGTGCCATCAGACCAGGCAAGACTTTTCAAGTGCTCAGCATTGTGTGGAAATAGGTTTATCTGTCTCTAGTTTAATATTTTTAAATTTTTTTTAATTATTTTTTTCTTTCAGTGTGATAAAATTAAACCATTTACCTACAAAAATAATTTCTTAGAGTTATCTTTATTTTATTATCATAGAATCATAGAATCATAGAATTGGCTGGGTTGGAAGGGACCTCAGAGATCATCGAGTCCAACCCTTTTACCACCGTTGCGGTTGCTAGACCATGGCACTGAGTGCCACATCCAGTCTCTTTTTAAATATCTCCAGGGACGGAGAATCCACTACTTCCCTGGGCAGCCCATTCCGATGTCTGATCACCCTCTCCGTAAAGAAATTCTTTCTAATATCTAACCTAAATTTCCCCTGGCACAACTTATGACCATGCCCTCTTGTCTTGTTGAAAGTCGTCTGGCAAAAGAGACCAATGTCCACCCGGTTACACCCTCCTTTCAGGGAGTTGTAGACAGCGATGAGGTCTCCCCTGAGCCTCCTCTTCTCCAGGCTGAACAACCCCAGCTCTCTCAGCCTCTCCTCAGAGGGTCTGTGCTGGAGTCCTTTCACCAGCCTGGTTGCCCTCCTTTGGACCTGCTCCAGGACCTCGATATCCTTCCTGAACTGGGGGGCCCAGAACTGGACACAGTACTCGAGGTGTGGCATATATATATCAGAGATCTTAATTTTGCTGATCAATTTGAACATCTAACAAAAAGAGTAGTCTTTTTTTCCTGTATTTAATGTTTGGATTAAAGATTAATTGAAACAGAATTGTTCTGGTTCTCCTCTTAGGTATTTTTAAAGTGTTTGTTTGGTAAATAATGAGTTTATTTTGCTGAGAACAAGACAAGTGCACAACGTTTTTCAGAAATTATTTAATCATTCATAATTAATGTTCATCCTTTGTTTGCATGTAGAAAAATAGAGCCAAGGCCTTTAGATCCCGGCTCTTATAGATGTGATGTGCTTTTACATGATCATAAGCACTGGTTTAAACTATGGGTTTGTCAAAAACATTTGAGCAAACTATAAATACAAGATATAGGAAAAAGGAAAGAAATATTCAAAAGTAAATCATGGATTTCCTTCTTTATGCAGTAAAATGGATTGGCTGAAAATACAGCCAATTCAATTTGTTTCTGAAGCTTAGATGTATGACCATGGAAATTCTCCCTTCTTGCCACACAGCTTGAATCACAAACGTAGGAAACAAAACCAGAAAAATGAGAAGAAAAAAAAGAAGAGCACAGAAAATCACCTCTTGCTGCAAAACTGCTCACAGAGTATCTACCAAGCAAATTCCCAATTTACTTTAGTAATGATTATTGAGAATTCAAGCAATTTGAGTAAGTTTTGCAAATAGCAGTGTGAACCCATCTGAGCATTTCTAGTGACTGAGCTTCCTCTCTTTATTGAGCGAGGTGTCTGAAAACAGCAGGAGGGTCAGACTCGGTGAGGAGGGTGTTGGAATAAATCTCTCTGGGGCAGTCAGACTCAGCATGGGGGGTGGAGGGGGCAGGGCAGGGCAGTGTTTGGCTCTGTGTAAGCCCATCTTGCTCCCCTGAGTTGTCTTCCAGAGCAAACATACCCCGCTGGGTTGGAGGCTGCATCATGAGGATGCCAGGGCAGCAGGTGCCCCCCCAACCCTGTCAGCTTCAATAGGTGTACCCCGTCTTTTTCATAAAAAAGTGATAGGCAGGAAAGAAGCAACTCATGGGTCAACGCTTGGCCAAACTTTGCTTGTTGGACCTTGTTGGAGAGGACTTAGGGTCTAAACAAGTATCTGAGTAGCCAGGGCTGCAGGGAGGCCAGGGGGGCAACAGGTGTGTAGGCTGAGTAATACTGAATAAAGTCAGGGTGCTGGATCCACTGGGACAGGCAGGAGGACTGAGTTCCTGTCAGTGGAATGGTGGCCCCCTACTTAAAGCTCTTAGCCTGAACAAACCTGTGCTGAAATCATCAGCAAAGATTAGCAAGATCATTCCTGAGAGCATGAAGTGCTCTGAGTAAGACCTGGAAGGACTGAGCCCGTAGGGTGGAAGATGCTGCTTGTTCCAGTAAGCCCAAATCTTAGGACTGCCAAGACAAATGAATTCAAGACACTGACAGACTGGGGAAGACAGAGACCAAACTCTGTGTGCATTAAAAATAGCTGAACATGAAGGGACAGACCATGCCTCTTAGGCAAGAGACTAAATTGGGAATGGAAAGGAAGTCACATGGCTCCAAACATGTTACATATTTACACTTGTCACTGGTACCAAATTGCTTTCCCCTCCAAGCTGTTCCCTTCTCTGCTCCCATGCCAGCTCTGGCTCCAGCTCCTGCTCCTCCACAGGAACTTGCTGTTGATATGTATTCTTGTATCTCAAATCTAATGGCACAGTGTTCCTGTGGTGGTGGTTTTAGGCAACAGACCCTGCTGAGAAAGAAAGAGTAGTATCTCACCTCTGTGGTATATCTACCTCAGCTGTACACTGTATGATGCACATTGGACACTAATATTATTTCACATCTCTTCATCTGAGGAAACTGGATACCCTCTTCTTCTTTGGCTTAGGTGATACAGCTTTTGGACATATGACTTCTGACTTCCATTCATGAGATTGGGATCATGCTGTCCATGTTGACATCTAAGGTTTCCCAGTAATTTCTAGCATCCTGTTTTCCAAAGCTCCACCCCCACATACTTTTAAGTTTATAAATAACCTCTTAAGAGACATGGGAAGCAAACACTTTAAGTCTTCTTTTAGAGGATCCAAAACCCCTGTCTAGTAAAGGAAATGCACATGTTCAGATAAAAGTGTGGATGGGCTTCTGTGGATTTCCCTGCCTTTGTTTTTCTCCGTATAAGCACTCTCTAGAGGTATACTGGAGTCCTAGAAACACCTCAGTCTTAATCCTTCCTGTTCATGGCTTCAATTCTGAATCACCACATTTGTCAATCACACCTTCTTCCTTGGGGAGCTTCTTTCTTCCTTCCTTGTTGCCCTAATTAAAAAAGGAATCCTCAGCCACAAAAAAATTACTTTGCTTTGTTCTTTCTCTCTTATTTCTCTGAGCATCTGAAGGACTGCACTTTTTAAGGCCTAATGTTAACACTTGGTCTCTGCTTCTAGTGATTGTTTGCCCTTTAAGACTGACATCCTTACAAACAAGTAGAAAAAGACCCAAAAACAACGATTTGGGGGTGATGCTCTTATTCCATTATATGAAGGTGCTCCGTTTGAATGGGAGACACTCTGCCTGAGTGACGTTCTGTGCTCCTAGAGATTTGTAAGCTGGAAGAATTTTAAGTGCTAGAGGTGGCTCTCTTGGAAATCAGTGGCAGGCAGCCTTCCTGCAATTCAGTGCAGCTCCTAAACCTGAATAATAGTTATATTCCCTGAAGAATTGTATCAGCAATTAAGAGTTTTAGGACACTGAGGCAAAGAAGTGAAGTGGCTTCTCTCTGTGTGGCAGGAAGTCTGTGGCATGTTTTTATCTTGCTGGAGTTTGTAAAGAACTCTGGAAAACAGACATTAAACATATTGAAGTTTGGCTTTGCTAATAGAAAAAAAGGGTTAGTGATTCAAAAGAAATCTTTTAACTTCTCAGGAGCTGTTCACTCATTTATTCTTTAATACTTCTATCTTGCTAGGAACTTCTGCAGGTTAAGCTGATTCCAGGTTAAGAGGAGCTCTTACCTTCCTGCCTATGGACTTACTGTTTTTACTGAAGTTTATACCTGTATGTTTATATATATATGTGTGTGGGCTATCAAACAGCATCATGAAGAGCAGCTGGCAGTAGATGCAGTGCAGGCTTACTTCATGTGCACCAAGGTACAAGATTCTTTTACTCCCTTTGGGCCTTTCCCAGTTTGAGCATTTTCTTTCATTAGCCTGAAGTAAACACATGATTACTTTTACTACCAAATCAGTCCGGCCTTTTAGCACTCGTGCTCAGCAAAGTGTAATTTCTCATCATTTAGGGCACTGGCAAGGCATTTATGAACTGTGGTTTTAGCTAAGCGATTCTTGGGCACAGCTTGACCTTGCCCTCCCCCCTCAGCTTGTGCTCACTGCTTGCTTGGCTGCATCCCTGGTACAAACCCTTGTCTGCAGCAGCTCAGAGGCTGGATGGAGACAATAGACCAGAGGCATTTATCATGTTATTGTTTGAACTGGTGTGACTATAATTGATATTTTCCATTTTCAACCTAAAGTGTTCAGTAATTCATACATTTTACATAGAGTCACCTGGCTTGTTCCATCCCCACCCATGTTTGAGATAAGGCAGTCTCAATGGCAAGCAGCATTCAACTGAATGTGCATTTTCACATTAAAACTGGGCTGCTTCAAAGGCCAATATGGCCTTTGACTCAAGGGTTTGTGTCATACTGATGAACCTTAAAGTCTCTGGTGCTGATACTGACTTTCTGTGTTGCGTGAAAGGACCTTTTTATCCCCCACTTCAACCTTCTTGCATACTGCTGTTAATCAGTAGTCTGGTTATTTCACAGTCCTACTCCCGAACAACTTTGCAAGGTGTTCTTATTTAAGAGGCCACGAATTCTCTAAAAGTGGAAGTTTAGAAGCTTTGTGTTTAGGATCTGACGCTAAAACTTTTTTGTTTGGTGGTATTTTTTTGTACACTGTCCCTCAGTAAAGCTCTCTGCACAGGCAGAAGTGCCATGGTCACCTCAATCATGAGCCCCCGTAGAAGCTCCATACAACAGAGAGGTGAAATGCTTCATCCCCCCCAGCCCCTCAAGCTGGTCGCCTTTGAGCTCCCCTACAGAAAACAACCCTGGCAATCCTTTTCCTGGCTGCAATTCCAGCGCTTACTCCAGGATTCAAGCCCAGAGACTGAGTGCCTGGCCGGGCACAAGCAGTCATTTCGGGAACCTCCGCACACAACGCCAGCGGGACGGGACTGCCGGCGAGGAGCTGGGGGGCTGCCGGGGAGCAGGGGGCTCTAAGGAAGCCTTCAGGGAGTAGGGAGGGGTCTGGAGAAGCCATCGGGGAGTGTGGGGGCTCTGGGGAAGCCGTCGGGGGGTTCCGGGAAAGGCGTCTGTGTCCACTGGTGCCCGGCGGCGGGCCCGGCGCTGCGGCAGGCGGGAGGGTGGGCGCTGGCAACGTCCCTGCTGCGGGCAGCCGAGCTTGGAAGTCGGTGAAATCCTGCTTGCCAGCCCCTCTGTGTGTGTGTATTTGTGGTGAAATCCTGCTTGCCAACCCCTGTGTGTGTGTGTGTGTGTGTGTGTGTGTGTGTGTGTGTGTGTGGCGGAGAGGTGGGGTTGGGGGAGATGAGGGTGGAGTGTCAAGCTCGGGGAGGGGGGGGAGAAGGAGGGAGGGAGAGGAGGGGGCCCGGGTGCCTGCGATTGGTAAAGCTCCGCAAAGGCATCTGCCAGTGGGACTTCAGAGGAATGTGAAACCAAATCATTTACAAGTTAAAGATAGACGCAGAATACACGGCATCTTGAGCCAGGGTTTAAATCTATCCCTCTCTGCCCGGCTGCTTGCAAAGCTCTGCTTCTCAGCTTGCCTCTGCCTCCTCTAACGACTCTAATATTCTCTTAAAAATAACGTCATTCTGGATTCTTTGGAGTTACTAAGGTGGCAAAAGAGATCATGGTGCATACCATAGGGTAAGTAGGAAGCTTGCCCCTGCATACATTTGCTGGGGTGGTTCCTCCTCTGGGCTTTGCTTCTGCTTTCAAGAGCACTCGGCAGTTCCTGTAGGATGAGGTAGATACTCAAGTAGCGCTTTCCCTGTGCGATTTATTTCCCCCCTCCCCTGTTTTCCCCGTATGGATTATTAGAACTTCATTCCTCAGTGAAGTTTTAAACTCACAAGGTTAGTGGTTTTGGTGTACGTAGGGGGCTCTAATAATCTCAGCATTACAGTTTTGATTGCTGTTTTTGTTACAGGTGAATTTTGGTACATATCTGTGGTCTTCATTAGTGGGGTAAACTGTTTGAAATGCTGCTCATTATTACAAAATTGCAAAACGAGTTGTTTTCCCAGTCAGGATGTATTCGTATTATTTGCATGTGTTTTCATCCACGGTTTCACTTACCTGCTACTTCCTCATGCCTGGATTTGATCACAACACAGGGTTAATTAAATTCAACCTTACTGCTTGTTTGTTTAAAACGATGTTTTTACTTGGTGGTTTGGGGTTTTTTTTAACATTTGTCTCTTTTGTTTTCCTTGAATAAAGTCCTTCTGGCAGTAATTAAAACTGTGGTAATTTTCCTGATAGTCCTCACTGCTAAACAGTAGGTTTATGAGTCTAAAAGAAGATGTAGACTATCTTCTTTATACAACTTACTAGGGGTAAATTCAGTGCATAGCAGACGCTTCACTTCATTGATTGATGGTATTTTCAGACTCATTCTCAAATATTTCTAGTGAGCTTGTGGTGTTCCTATGACCAAAAGGATTTTGAAATATCAGAAGCTGAGTGGAAAGTTAGATGTAATGTTTCTTATATAGCAAAAACTTTGTATTCTCAGAGTTTTGTCTGAATCTGTGCTGTAAATGAGAATCACCTAAATGCCAGCATAATTTTTACCATTTATTTTGGGCATGCCTATTTTACGCTCCTAGTAGAGGAGCTCCTAACTTTGGGTTTGGTAGCAGTTCACCCAAACATACTTAGAATTCCTGACATATTAGTACTGCCCATAATAACCATAGGAAGTTGGTGCTGTCCATGGATGACTGAAACGCCTCACATTTTTGGTTACAGATATCAGTGACGAAGAGAGTCACAAAATGTCAGTCTGTGCCTTGCAAAATATGTGGAACTAGGTGAACTAAAATAGAAATATTTCCTCTGTTGGAAGGAAATGATACATCTGGGAGGTTTTGTTATCATTCTTCCATTTGATCAACTTCATCCCTATTGATCAGCTTATCCAAATTTTGCAAAACATCTGTGTATATTTGGGTAAACAAATATGCTGTGAAATGTTTTCTGCGTGGTTAAACATAGGGGATGGTGAAAAAGAAAATATATGACCTTTAGTGTAAATTTGGTAAAAAAACCAGCTGTGCAGGGGTGAGAAATGACATTCAAGCCAGTTCTCTTGTACTGTCTGGGTATTCTGTTAATAGCTCAGGTTAGCTAAACACCTCAGTCCCATGCTAAATTCCCAGGCCAACAGTTACTTACATTAAGGTACCACGGTAATATTTGGTTTTTGTATTGAAGTGGAAGAACTTTGAGACAAAATGTGTCAAAATAAATAAAAACCTGCAATGGGGCTTAATAAAGCTGTGGATAGTTTCTGGCTCTTGCACAGCATCCTGTGCAGCTTCAGGCAAGTCATGTGAGCTCTCAGAGCCCCTGCAGACTTGGGGAAGGTTGGAAATAACTTTATTACTTTTCTATGCTAGGTATCTAGATACCAGTTGATTGGGCAAGGCATTGCCTCTGATAAAGCATGGCACCATATGCTTCTGTTTTCAGCTGAGGAGCACCCTCCCGAGGGCTATGGCAAAAGGTGGGAGGAAGGAGGATTCCTCAGATGGGGAAGTAGAAGTTAGCTGCACCTCTTAGAAGCTTCCTAAACTGAAAGAGAAAAATAGACTGACATTCAGAGGTGAGCAGAAAATAGAATTAATGTTCCATGGGAAATTCCTGAGTCAGTTCAAAATTAAATTGCATTTCCCTACCACAGTGTATTGCTTTTCAGAAGTTATAGTTCAGGAGCATGGTGTTCCCATTTCATTATCTGAGACCCTTCTCCCATAATTAAATGTCCAAGAGGCGCTGGAGAGCTTCATCAGAAGGAAACTTGCTTTGTATTCTGGGAAGTGAAGCTGACTGAAAAAACTTGTTCCTGGAGGGCATCTTACTGAGAAACAGGGTAAGAAACTACAGTGTGGTGTTGGATTGACTTTAAAAAATTTATTCTTGTGTATCTAATCCAACTGTTTTAACATCTTCCAATTCTCCTAGCAGTAAATGGCAAATATTCAGTAAACAGATATTTTCCCTTGGAAAATCTTGCTGTATTTGGTATAGTTTACATGTTACTATGAGAATATAACAGGCTGAGAAAGTTGAAGTTGTTCAGCCCAGAGAAGAGAAGGGTCTGAGGAGGCTTCATAGTGGCCTTCCAGTGCCTGAAGGGGGTCTGCAGGAAAGCTGGGGAGAGATTTTTTGCAAGGGCCTATAGTGATAGGACAAGAGGTAAATGGCTTTAAACTGGAAGAGGGTTAATTTATGTTAGAAACTAGGAAGAAATTCTTTCCTGTGAGAGTGGTGAGACACTGGCACAACTTGCCCAGAGAAGCTGCGCCAGCCTCATCCCTGGAAGTGTTCAAGGCCAGGTGGGATGGGGCTTGGAGCAACTTGGGATAGTGGGAGGTGTCCCTGCCAGTGACAGTGGGTTTGGAACTAGATGATCTTTAAGGTCCCTTCCAACCCACAGCAGTCTATGATTCTATGGTTCTATGATAATGTTGGCATGTTTTCTGATGTGACTGTGGTACCGCATGTGTTTAGAGCTGGTGGTCCTGCACAGCAGTGCCACAGTGCTGAGGCTTTTGATTAAGGGTTCTGGTAGCTTTATCAGGACATAGGGGCAGGGACCTCGCTCTGTCTCTCTTTTATCCTCTGGTCTCTCTCTTTCTCTCCCCATTTCGCTCTCCCCCCACTAGTCCCTGTGCTTCTCAGGTGACTGAGATTTGTCTGGAAGCAGGGAGGGAGGAAGGATAGAGAGGCACATACTCTTTTCTTAAAAGCTTTTGTGAAAAGGGTGACACCTTCTTCTCCTTGATCTCCTGGACAGCTTGCCTTACTGCAGCCTCCCCTTCGCTCCCTCCCTCCCATTTCCCAGGACCCCCACTAACCCCACACAAGAGGGGGATGGAGAAGAGTGCTGCTGGGCAGAG
The DNA here is from genome assembly GCF_003957555.1 of Calypte anna. NCBI lineage: Eukaryota > Metazoa > Chordata > Aves > Apodiformes > Trochilidae > Calypte > Calypte anna. Next base: position 108,715,040 of record NC_044245.1, read on the forward strand.
GTGATGGGAGGGTGAATGGGTGTCTACCCCAAGCCCTTGTGTCTTGCTACTGCAGAGAGGAGACATTGTGGATGTCCTTGTCTTCAGGGAGATCCATCAAGGGACAGACCACTGATGAGGGGAGCACAGACCTACAGCTGAAGCACTGGTGCTTTCTGGTTTTAGGTATTGTGTGAGTGATTGAGGTGCTACTCTGGTACTGGTATGATATTCATCACTAGCATGTGCCATGCTTCCCTGGGCTGAGGAGCTGACTGCTTGGTGTCACTTAGGGACAAGCCAAGCTTCATCATGCTTAGTAACACATCTGCTCGTGGAGATGTGTCTCTCCCTTTCTATTGCTATTATATGTGACTCTGTTGCAAGAGTTTAAAAAAAAAATCATGCTTTTGAATTGAAAATGGGTTTGCAACATTTTTTTCCTTTAATAAATCCTATACTTCTTTCTTTGTGAACCCTGATGAAAGCAGTGACAGGGATACACACATATAGGTGTAAAATGCTTCCTTGCCAGACTCTACATTTATTGTAAGGGGTTCCCATTTATTTTCTTTCTTTCTGTCCTAAACTTTATTTTCCTTCGAAAATCTTTGGGTTTAGCCTCATCTGCAAGCTTTTTACAGTTAATTATTCTACCAAATGTACAATTTATGTAGGTGTCATCAGGAGCCATTTGGTAAAGAGTTTAAAGGTCTTTTCCCCAACATTGCCTGAAAATATGGTCTCATGTTTCTCAGCTCAGAAGTACCTAGAAGCAGCTTGCAGTAATATAATTTTCCTCTGGGTCCTAATGAATCTGTTCCCAGCAATGACAGCTGATATGCTTTGGCAAAGTATGACAGGCAATGGCTTGCACAATGCACCATGCTGTAGAAAGCCTCAATTCTCTAATTCTGTAATTCCATAAAAAATAAGCCCCCAAAACACCCACAACCAGATCTAATGAAATTATGATGTCCTATGCAGCCGTGTTACCACTTCTGAGTCCATGAGTGGGAATCCAGGGAAGCTGCCAGTCTGAGTGGTGTTGGACCTCCTGCACTTACTATTGATTCCGGCTTCTGCTGAATGAAGGAACAAAATATTTCCTGAGCTAATAATTACTGTATGAAGTGACTTTACCTGGAAACACAGTGATACTTCCCACTAACAGGATGTTTAAAAATGCATCTAATTGCAGCTGTGGTAGTCGAGAGAATGCCTAATACCTAACCATCCCCCCTGCCAGGGGGGTATTACAGGAAGCCAAGTTTTACTTCACCTTTCCTGCATCTGAACCAATTGGATAACCTTTTGCTTCATTTGACTCTTAAAACCTGAACTGAGGAGTAGGCTCCAAGTAATAAAGAAGACATAGGAAAGCAGTGGGAGTAACGTATCTTTATTTGTTAATTTACTTGTTGGTGGTAGCTGTTTGAACATAACCTTCCTTGGGGCAGTGGGGAGAACAGGTTGGCTTCTGTGCCTGTGATCTCTGACAAGTTGTACAGGGGCTTAGCATATCCTTTTTCTGAGTGTGGTGACAGTAATACTTGCCCAGTTCTGTGAAGGGCTCCTGGATCAAGGGCTGAAAAGTGGTGTCTAAGTGCTGCATTCTTGTTTTCTTTTATATCTCTTGTAAGGATAAAACTACTCTGGTATAAAATACCTCCCTGTAAGTTTGTAAGCACGTTTGGTCACAGTGAAACCTAAAAAAAAAAAAAAAAAAAAAGAGAGAAAAATGAAGCAGAAACAGAGGAGAAGTCTGTGAGCAAGTAGGTTTTAAAAACAATTTATTAACAACTAGAGACTAGTTCTTTTAAACACAATGAAAGTAAGTACAGGCACACAGGCAAAGCCCAGAAGAACGTGGTTGGGGTGAATCTGTCCTTGAGTACACATTGCTGAATAACAGCTGCAGATAGAAATAGTAATCTTACCCTTTCGTGCTATGTTTTTTAAATATACAGCTTAATGAGAGTATATGCTTTCTAGTAATTACTACCTTTTCAGTCCATGTTTATTCTTAATGTGGCATTGTCCTTGGATCAAGATCAGAAAATGCTTTTGATTCTTTCCAGATTTATAAAGTAATGAGAGTTTGGCTACCATGTGTTTCTGTGTCCCTGTGTCCCCCCAGTGCCTTGGTTTTTTTATATACAATTCTTTTATACTTGATCAAGAAAAGTACTGTATCACTTGTGTGTTATGGAAATATAATCCATTCCCTTCATTTAGATAATTATTCTTTTTCCCATAAATTCACTTCAGAATGGCTTAACATTACATCTAAAAAATGCGTGAGATTACAAAGGCAACATGTTGATTTAAACATTTTCTAACTTTGGAGTTGATAATTATGAACCCTTTTCACTCTTTTAACATGGAGACATAACTAATTTGTATAATTGGAAGCTCCCTCATCCACTTGAGAAAGTGAATTTAATCTAGGAGACCTGTCCAGTCTTATGCAGACTGGAACACGGGAAAAAAGGCACATCATAGATCTGAATTTGAATGCATTTATCTTGGTATTTGATATGTAATTTTAATTGCTATTACAGTTACAAATATTTCACTTTCCTTTGAATATACACAAACAAAATCTATTTCCAAACAGATCAAACAAAATACAAAGTGTTTTATATTTTTATTTTTGTCCTTAAAATTTTGATCAATTTGCATATCTTAATAGGGAAAATAAATCACATAAGTTTAATATATGTTTAAATTATATTATTCTGGTACAGGAATGCAAGGAGAGCTTAACGGACCTGAGAGTCAAGCTATGGCTATTCTGTAAACACGTCATATTTTCTTTTTAAAAAAAGACAAAAAACACTTCTGAAAATTCCAAGTAAAATGTTACTTCACCTACACCTATTCTGCATTCTGGCTTCCCACTTCTCTCTGCCACCTGTGAGGCCATTGGTAATGCTCTTCATCCCAACCTCATAAGTCATCTTCTCTCTAATTTCAGCCATAGAGCTGGATGACTTTTTGGCTGACCCAAAATACTTGAAAAAGTAATAGCAGCCACCAGGGCATGCTGGCAGCACATCCAGAAGTGGCAATTCAGTAGAAGTCCTTGCTCCATCTCCTCCATAAGGGAGGAAATTTCTGGAGGACACTTTCAAATACAAGAAGCTGTGTGTGGCTTGCAAGAAGCCCTCTGAACATGTCTCCCATAGACCCATGTCCCTTCAAAACAGAAGTAATCAAAACAGCAAGGTTCAGCTTGAGCTGCTAGAGCAATCACCTCCAGTCATAAGCTCTACAGGTCCCTGTGAACCATCCCTGGAGGGGGATGAAATATGCCTTTTGCTAATGAGTTGTTTGCTGATGGTGACAGAAGGACAACAGTTGTACCTGTCTGCCAGACTTAACATTTTTATGTGAAAGCATGAAGGAATTAATGCTTCCCAGCAAAGCATTTATAATTTTTTTTGTTGTTTTTCCAGGTTTTTTTCAGTGCAATTAACTGTTTCTTTTCAGTAAGTTTAACTTTGAAAAATGCTGAAAATATGTAAATAATACATCCAGCTTGGCTCTGATATCTGGTATGTAAAAGTCCAGGTCAAGCATAAAAATAAGAAGAGCAACTGAAAAAAAAGTTTTATAGTAGGAAGTGGGTATAAGTAGTAAGTGGACACTTGCTAAAATGATGATCATAAGAAGCAATTATGTGGGTCTAGAAGATAATAAGTACAATTCCAGAAAGAAGACAGCTGAATTAGTTATCTGGTGGTTGAAAAAAATTCAAGCAAATGGAAGTTCTACATCTGCAATACATCTGGTGATGTGTTCCTAAATAGAATTGAAAGTACTAGAGTTTAAAGCCCTTTTTTTTTAAAAAAAAAAAGTATTTTCCAGGCTTAGGTGAACTCTGCAGAACAGTGCATTTTCCCTGATGTGAATGGATGTATGCTGGAAGTCATCAGCAGATACTCACATCTTAGTGGTAACTTGGACTAAATGCCCCTCATCTTTGCTGTTACACTGTTTAATATCCACCCACACTGAAACAGTGTGAAGTCTATGAAAAACACAGAGAGTATGTAGAAAGGATGATAATTTTTCAGGCCACTCACTTTATCCTGAAGTTGATATAAAATCCTTGTGTGTAAAGCCTTCAAATTTTGCCACAGTGCATGTAAAGTACTAAGTAAGTCATCCACTGTATTACATTCAAGAGAAACCAAGCTTTGCTAGAAATCAACTTCAGAGCAGCCAGGTCTGTCTATACCTATTTCACAGGTCATTAGTTCTATCCTTTTTCTGTTGTACACATTGTAGATGACTGCTTGGTCTTGCATCAGGCATGACTACTTATAAAGAGAGACTCAATATAGAGCAAGGAAATAAAATCTGATATCTCAGCCTTGGAAGTAGTCCTAATTGTTTTTCCACCCTGCCCCTGGCAGATAGAGCAGGCAAATAAAAAGAGGAGAAGTTTCCACAAAGATTGGCCTGGTCCTTGCTGGGTTTGCAGTATTTTTTACTATGTGCTACATTAAGAACTACACACAACTTGCTTCCTTTCATGAGGTGGCATCACAAGGGCACACTTGGCTCACCAGGTGAATGAAGGCCAGAAGTGGTGGTGTGTAGCACCAGAGGGTTCACTGAGCTGTTTGCTGGTAGGGATTTGATTCCAGCACAGTATGAGGAACAACTGGTGAGATAGCAGCTCCTCGGGAAAGGATGGGGGTCACTGTGGATCTCCAGAGGAACATGGATTGGCAATGTTGAGCTGTTAAATGACAGGAAAGAATAAAAAAGAAAAGCACGGTGTATTGGGATGCATACAGGCGTACAGCCTGAAGGTAATAATCTCCATGTTGGTGGAATGCTCAGCTGGAGTTCAGTTCCTTTCAGTTTGGAGCACTGCACTTCAAGAAGATTCTGGCTACTTTGGAAGTAAAGGGGGGGCAGTAAAAGTGACTGCAGAGGACATGCCCTAGAAAGAAAACCTGCAATGTTTGTTTTCAGTGCCCAAGTAAGAGCATCCTGCTGGGGAGCAGTTGGGAGACAGGCAGTTTGTCAAACACAGAACACAGCATAGAACAGTCTGTTGCAAAGGGCAGACCAGAAATCTTTTGTCTGTGGCCGTAGACAAGGAGAAATGGGTCTAAACTAAATCAAGAAAGAAGAGGATCATAGGAAAATGCTAATTCTGAAATACATTGCCAGTGGATGTTGTGGAGTCTGCCACCTCTGGGGGTGTTAAATAATTTTAATAAACATGAGTGAAGTGGATCTGACTTCATCTCGTAGTGGGAGGTGGGTTACGCATCTTTTCTACCATCCTTATGATTTAGTGGCACTGGTGATGACACGGAATTATTTTTATAACGAAAGACATGCTTTCTAAATTCTGCAAAGTGGGATGCAATTTCTGTGGTGCAGAGGCACTTAATCATCATATAATTTCCTCATTTTGAAATATTCCTTAGGTAAGTGGTTAAGGCATGAACAGCTGGCTTTGCATTTCAGCTCGGATATCGTTGTCCTGAAATACTTGGGGACATCACTCTGTCAGCTGGCACTTGACAGTCGATCCTAAATTTGAAACGTGTAATTGGATTCTTAGGATGAAATCTGAGTCCCCTTTGAAGTCATGGGGTTCTGTAGGGTAAAAAATTTCATGCTGAGGACAGACTGGTATCCACTTGTATGTGCTTAGCTTTACTGTCCTAGGCAGGCCTGTTTTCAGGATGAGGACATAAGGAGTGGGTTGTAAGAGCGCGTAACCTTTGCTATGGCAAACATTTGGTTGCACAGGGGAGCCTTTGGAGTGCTTGTGTGGGTGAGTGAAAGTTTACAAGAGGCATTATGTGAGGTGAATTAATTACTTTTTCCTTTTTTTCAGATAATGTCAACAAAGCTAATTTACACCATCTGTTCTAAAATAGAGGTAGCAAAAAAGAAGCACTCATTTTCATTTTTAAAATTTCATTTGATAAGACTTAAGGCATTCGATATTCTCTTTGTGTAATGTAATCTTTTTTCCTTTTGCTGTTTTTGATGAGGGTTCTCCCCCAGAATGTATTTTTAATTGCCAGTGGCCTTTAATTTGCATTTATTGTGCAAACAGCTATCACTGCAGCTTAGATGTTTCTCCAGCCACTGGTTAATCCTTCCTGATGAAATGCTTGCAGAGAAGTCTCAAGGTACTATGAATTAGAACAGTTTTACTGAAAAATACTCTGACTTTGTTTATGCCAGTATTCATTCAGAGCAAATTCACTTTTCACGGTGTAGATACTTAAGATTTAGACTAGAAGACAGTAAAAATTTCATCCTCAAAAGGAGATCACATTGGTGTAAAAGCTCGATGTAAATCTCAGAGCTGAGGGTTGAAATTTTGTGCCTCATAATGTATTGTTGCATTTCCACATCCAGGTATCTTTGCAGGCTTTTTTTAAATGCAGTGAGGTGCCCTCTGTAGGAATTGTGTGCATGTACCTGGGGCTAGAAATAGCCTACAAAGAAGTACAAACCCCAGACTTTAGGACCACTAATACATCATTTGTTAATAACCTTACAATGTTATTATAGCGAACACTGGAAACGTAATTAAATAGGAATGATTTGAAACTGCCATTAGGAGGAAGAGGACGGAGGAAAACAGTGTCATCCTCACAACATCATGTTTTCATTGACCTACTTACAGTAGGGAAGAAAATGTGTCCCTTCCTGTTACAGCAGAATAGGTTTGTTCAGCAATTTTATAATGCAACTGCGCAAGAGAAGACTGACTTTCCTAACCACCTCAGGAGGGTTTGGAAAGGAGAGTAATGTTATTTCACACACTTAATACTAAGACATGTAAGTTCCTGTCCAAGCTATAATGTTATTAATATAATCAATTTGGCAGAAAGTGCTTTGACTGAAAGAAGGAGGGAAAAAAAAATGAGGCTTGTATTCAGAGCTGAGAGGAAAAGGGCTGTGCCTGGGCTGCAGATGTGCAGGGGAACCTTTTATGGGTGATCACATTTCCTTCATCTTCATCTTCCCCAATGCAAAGTCCCTGCCATCCCTTAGGGCCTCAGGCACCCTGCTTGGGGCCATGGCTGCAGAGCCCACAGCACCTAAAATACCACTGGAGAGAAAGCATGGGTGCTCTTGCTTCTCCATACCTGTCCCATGAGCAAAGAGACTCAGCTGTGGGACATCTTGGTGTCTGGAGGGTAGGCAGCCAACAGGGCTTGTTGGTGTACCCATCCTCCTCAGGAGTGGTTGGCATGGCGTGTTTCATCTTTGTTGTCTTGTATCTGGATGAACAAAACATCTTTCTCTGAAAATAAACACCTGCAGCTAGCCCTTTCTAGGCCGCTTGGGTCACATTCCTCCATAAGGTGTTGTTGGTAATTTAGAATTGTCAGAAGCATTAGTCACTGCTGTAGTAGCTTAATAATGGTTGGTAGGAGCCATCTGGTAATGAAATAATTAAAGATATGTATTTTCCTCAAATATTTAATATGCAGCAAAAATAATTAGAAGCAGAGTACTTCAGGTGTTTAAAGCTGTTATGTATATTAAAAACAATTTACCATGTTAGGAAAGCATTCTTTTAAAGTTCAGACTGCCCTCATTTTGCTCCTATCCTGGGATTCACAAACACTCATGAGAGGGCCAATGCTGACTTCTTTAACACTTTAATTCAGTCTTGTTTAACATACTCATCCCTATTTTACCCAGTCTTTACCTGCTGTTAGGAGTGGCACAACTCGATAGGTTTCAGCTGCTCTCTTTTACACTACTTAACTTTCTTTCACGTTAGAAGTGTTTTGAATTGGAAGGTTTTGTGGGTACATGGGTGATACACCCTGTTGGAAAGATGAAATGGGGTTGTAATGGAAGCGAAGGAGAAATAAAACTAACACAAATTGCATTGAACAGCTACACTGGGAAAGACACGGCAGTGTGAGTAGAGATGACTAAGTAAAATGTCCTGGTATGCATGAACTTGCTTTAATTTACTTGCTGCCTCCTTACTTTATGACCAGATGGTGACCAGCATC